>NC_083597.1:62127605-62430636 GCF_020882245.1 Rhopalosiphum padi | reverse complement strand
TACGTTTATACATAATGATTAAAATAAATTTAAAATATTACAGGCTAGGTGGGTTAAGGTAATTTTACTAGGTAATTATGTATTTATATATAAGATACATATAATCATAACTAATAAAATTAATTTCTTGGTGATAAGATATAAAATTGCTTTACAATTTAACTACCGCCTACCTTTCTCGATAATGGGTTGAAATTCAAAAAACGTCTAATATAAATGACAATATATTCTATATATATATATTGCACACCATACACGCTTTAACACAGTAATGTTTAGTATGAAAATGACTAATGATATAATTAATATTTCTTTTGAGTGCGTGTTGTTTCTATCCAAAACAATTTATTATCTCTCGTGTTGTAAAACGAAATTACTAATACTCAGTATATATTATTAAGTCATAACGATGACGTGATTCGAAAACTTAAACACTAAAACAAAATACAAATTTTCACAAACTTATTGTAGATATTTCACTTTTGAGTAATATTTAGCTCTCTTCGTGTATACGCGTAAGCATTTCGTTTTTCACGAGCTTAAATTAAGTATCGCGCATTTGCGAAAGAAGAGTGCCGCCGAATCGGATATAGGTATAGGTATATGATACAATAGTTATAAATTATAAGCATGGTGTAAGCTATACATATCTACAACTTATGTTGATGTAGTACAACCAAGTTTGGATCATTAAATTAATCATGTACGTATATAAACGAATACGATAGGAAATATGTTCGAAAATGATGTTCGTACATACAAAACGTATAATATGTATGCAATATGTTTCATTACTATTTAGAAAATTTTTTTAGAAATGTGATCTCAAAACAATTTATTTATCCCTTTCACCGAATGATAGATGGATGCAAGCGTTGTGTAAAATTTAGTAGATGTATACACTATACACAGGTATACTCTATACCTATACATACGATTCGGACAACAATTCACTTCTACCTGTTTAACTTTCATTCAACACACTGACCCCTAAACCCGCATTACTGGCAATGAAATTCATTACTTTCGGTTGCCCTTATGATTACATTTAAGTACTAAACTTGTACTGTCATTTACCGAGTTCATACTAAATGGTTTATAACATTGAGCGCGTATTTAATCAATTAGGTACCAGTTTTAAAACTATTAACAATTCCATTACATTTAAAATATATTTTGTATAGGTTATAACTTATAAGGAATTTTATTAATGAATTAATTTTTGGTATTATACAGTATACACTTATATCGCAAAATAGAATATTTTAAACTATTATTTCACGCATTATTAAAATATTAGATATTATTATTAAACACTTAACGAAAATTAATAAGTATTGTTTGTTTTATTAAAAATAAATTGGTACTTAATACTTTTTATAGAATATAATGTTAAAAGTATTACAATGTAGAAAATATATTGAAATTATTAAAAGGATATTATATTTAGTGCAAATGTGTGATCGAGTATCAAAATTATAATTTACAAAACTATTAAATTACAAACTTGTATTTAATAGGTTTAAACGATCTGTTACTGTGTATACAATATTTATAGTATGTAGTCAATATTATATTTAATTTTCTATAAATAAGGCACTCGATAAACACTCACAAATCTATTTAAAAATGGTGGACTTAACGTTTTGAAAATAAAAGTATACTGAGTAACTATAAAATACGTTCCAGTAATAATGTTTTTATTTTTCTTATTTAAGAAAAGTTCAAAAATAATAGTTTTAATCGTGTACTTAATTTTATCTCTATTTTGTATTCAACAATTTAACATATATATTATATTATTATTGGTTTTATATCATATAAAATATTATTATTATTATTATTAAAATTAATGATTTTATTTGTTAATAGGAAAATTAACTTTAAATAATTGAATGCACCCATAAGGAGTTAGGTACTAATTTAACTTGCAGAGGTACAATATTCAATCATGTGACAAAGATAATAATAATATAACGTTAAATCGTTGAGAAAAAAATCATCTTATTAACTAATTTGTATCGATTGTAGCTCTAATGGATGGTAATTATTTAACGGTAAATATTTGTTTTGACGATATTTTAATAGTCACTATTTTTCGATCACTTATATTACAATAAAAACTATATTATATAAATTAGTCATGCTGTACAAAAACTATTGATCAATAACAAAAAATAAAAAATATAGTAATAATTAATAGCATTAAAGATTATATACATATATAATATTAGTTGTATAGTTTTATATAGTATATATACGACGTACTCTATAGAGTTTTGAAATACTAAAAATACGTTTTACGTGCTGCTTACGGGTAATTAATACATGGACGAGTAAACAAGTAAACTTAAAAATTAGCACATCACTTTTGGAGCACGTTTATCTATTTTATTGAACTACAATCTATGTTTAAGGATAATGTAAATTTAGGAATAAGATAGTTAGTCCTTTAAGGTAGGTACATTTTTTAAATATCTATACTCTATAATTTATATTATAATAAAAATGAAAAATGTTATATATTTACTGATATACATATGTTGGTATCTTATAAGTAGGACTGGGAATTTAATGCAAATTTGATACCCAAAATTTCCTTAAAAATGCAAAACTGACTTGAGAAAATCAAAAAATGTATTAAAATAATGTCTTTAAATGTATATTTATAATAACTTAAAAATTAAAAAAATGATATTACATTTTAAATAGTATTTTATTACATACAAATTTTATTTTATTGAATATATCGAAAACAGTTTTTATTCTTTATTGTTACATTAAATCACGAGAGCGTACTATTTATTAGTTTTATTTATTAATTTATCTATTTTTAGCGTATAAATATCTTATAAATTCATAATACAATTTTGAATTCAAACTTTAAATCCAAAACTCACAAAAATGACCAAAAAACTCTTATAATACCCTAAAACACGAAAAAAATGAATTTAAAATCAAAAATGCAAAATAATATTTCTTATTCAAAAATACCTAATTCATATTTGTAATAAAATGAAAATTGCACAGAAAGCTTCGGAAAACAATTCAAAGTACATTAAAATGCCAGGTTTTCTTATAAGTTATTAGTTTATTACTATTTTCTATTTTAGCGCAATACATAACAAATTCACATTTATTACAAACTCAAATTGTTTTAATCATCAATCTTATACGTTGAAAAATGATTGTTCATAATAATAATATAAGTAGTATATTTATTCTAAAGGTAAGCGCCATGGGTAAGCAAATGGCGACATAATATGATGGATAATTTTATCTGGGCGCGTATAAAAAATTAACTATTTTATAGTTATTTTATTATTTATTTTTATTGTGATAAAAATTAGATTTTCATTTTTTTTTTCATTTTTTTTTATAGAATTTATACATTTTACGTAGGAGTGAGGAATAACATATTACAAGTTTTAGTCAAGTTTTAAGCACGGGTGAACGCGGTCAACTGTATCGGTAAGCGATTATTGTGATATATGTATAATTTTTCTGTCTAAGAAAAGCGGTAGACGATTCTCTTCCACGTCCTCATCACCATCTGAATCTCGATATTCGAATATTTTCACGTCGTTGTCCAATTGTTGATTAAATCGTTTTCGTGAGTGAATATTACCTATACGGGCTATACGAGTATCAATATTGTGCGTATACAGTGCGATGTTTCGGTAAATGAGTCTTGAAATAATAGATAGGTTTTTGAGCCCGTCATCATCATCGTCGCAGCTCTTCCGAGCTAAAAAAACGCGTCGCCGCTGTTGTCCGAGAATTATGTGCCGGCGACGCGTTAAGGTATAAGATGCACCAGTAGTCACCTATTAAGTATTTTTGTTCGTGGGAACTAGGAATAGGCGGTATAGTTTTGTATACACAATGACCGTTAGAATTCATAATAATATAATAATATTATAGTATTATTTTGGTAAAATAAAATTACATTCAACTCATCCAAGTAATTGACAAGTGAATTTCATCACGAACCAATCGATAGATCCATGGTTTTTAAACAATATTATCATTTATCATAGTTGTTACAGACGTTACCGTATAACAGTAAGTTTAAAATTTTAATAATACCGTGAGGCTTGTGCAAACCGGTTTGTACCTGCGTAAGGCATCGCACGGACCACTAGATGGCGACGAAACCGTCATGCAATAACAGCTGGCGCGTCGCGGCAAGACCGTTCACGTTTCTACTGTTCGACCGTTCGACGTTTGCCAGTTTCGGTCAGTACGCGTTCTCACTTATTACGGTCGGTTGTGTGTCTGACGATTGTTATCCCAACGTGTTTTTGTTATTGTTTTAGTGATTACGCGTGTTTAAACGATAATAATATTAGTATTTTCGTGTAATTGACGGTTTTTTTTTTATCGTCGTCCTTCTCTAGTCTACAAATCGATTTGTCGAACACCTGAGGATTCACAGTTCGGCAAGATTTATACACGAGTAAGTACCTACTTACGTGTTATAAATACTCGTTAATTAAATTTTTAGTAAACATAACAACGACCGAGTTCCGTCTTGGTGGTGCAACCGAAGGGTTGTGAGGAGGTACGAATGGGTTAGGCAGACGTCGTTTTACTATTTCTCACGGGATGGTTTGGCGTACCACCCGCACGTTGTTCCCGCCACTGCCGCTCATCCACCGGTAGGGCGGCGGTGGCGCGCAAAACCCGTTTGACCGCATTCTGGTGCCGCCGCCACAGTTTCTACATATGAGAAACCTATGGAAAAAAGTGTATGCATAATGATGAAAAAACGACGAAACCTACGATACCCGTATAATAATATAATATAATTACGATACACACGCTGCCCCTTAATCGGATGATTCGATTAGACATTTTTTTTTCCAACCCCAGTCTTCCGCGTCCTAGTTTTTCTAACACGAAACCCCAGCCCTTGATGGTGGATTACTTATAGTCTCTCACGTCGCTGTATAATTCAATTATTGTATACCTATTATATTATATTTAATAAATAGGTAAGTGTACCTATTATAGTATTATCATTATATACATACGTACGATGTACCGCCTGATGATTGTATATGTGTAATAACTAATAAATAATAATATATATTGTATGGAGGTGTGTTACACGGCGTGTTATACTGTTTACGGTTCATTGTTATTGTTGTCGTTTTATTATTATTGCCAACGAGACGGTGCACACATTATTGAAATGAGAGTAGGTATGCGGCCCTCAATGGGAGAGGTAAGGCGATTTTTATTGGAGATAACGATTTAATGTGTAGACTGAGGCATCGTCGCATTTTTTGGGGTCTGCATTCATCGGGTGCGGTGAGATTTTATAAAAAAAATTCTGTTTTTGAACAATAAAGATGTGTTTCTTCGATATCGTGTTTTACTTTCATTCGAGCCGATGTCTGACCGTCGCTACTTGCCCAATGGACGATATTGTTAATAATAAATAATATAATGAATTCATGTGTTCAATTTATCTACACTTGAATAATGACAAAAGTCGTTTAACAAGACTGTTGTGGAATCGTATTTATATTGTTTTATTATGTCCGATGATGGTACACGTGCAGGGTGCAGTCCTTTATAGAGCTCGTAGTAGTAATACGATAATACGGTCTAAAAAATATCGTTTGATAAACATTTTGCTCGGCATTAGTATTATGGAACAGCGGTCACCAACCGGTATCCGTAAGAAAATTTTGGTGGTCCATGAGTAAATTTTGTTTATTGTCGGAAAAAATTAAACATTATTTGCAATCTTATTTTATATCAACCTAATAGCGAGCGTGTGTTGTACAATAAATACGAAAAAAAGTATAATTTATTATTTCATGTAGTTTCATATTAGATAAACGTAAAATAAAATTAAACCCGTAATAATGTAATCATCATTATCGCATGTTATCATTTTCATCGGTGGCAGTAATTAAAACTCGGTACCAATCCCGGCTAGAAATAAGTAGAACTCTTCGCTTAGCTATAACTTCATTAGAACCAAATATGCATAAAATTATTCAAAACAAAAATTAAGAACAAACATCACATTCACATTAAAAATGTTCAATACTTTACTAATATAATATATTAAACTTAAATTTGTTGTAATAAGTAAACTTTAAAAATTGTTTTATAAATCAAATAAATCTTTATTATTAGTTTATATACAGTGTACACATATATAAATTTATAAATTAATTATAGTCTTATAGTATAAAACTATTAACTTTGTATGTATAGTCTTTTTTATTTAGTTGTATAAGTTTTATAGTATTATGTATAAGTGGTCCGCAAAATTTAGAGTTATGGACTTAGTGGTCCGTGAGTTTTAAAACGTTGACGACCGCTGTTATAGAATATAATTCATCACGTAAAAAAATATAAATATATTATATATATATATATATATATAATATATTCATATTTTAAACATTATCATCGTGTATTATTGAACAAAATTTAAGAATGACAAGTGTAATTTAAAACAGTAATCGGCAATATCCAGATTTTTTTATCTATATTTTTAATATTTTATGATTGTTCAATTGAATTAATTGAAATATCATAATTAAGTTATAATTTAATAAAATTAAAAACAATTAAAATTGAGAAATTCGTTATTGATATTTCATTATATTACAATAAATTTAAATTTGAAATGCATTGTTTGTCCGTTTAGTTACTTATATAAATAATTTTTGAATTCCCATTGTGACTTTATAGTATATTTTTAAAAATATTTAAAACCTATTGAGATTATTATTAACTATTTTAGGGAAAAACTATTTTAGGTATTTATATAAACCTATCTAGGTATTAAGTAGTTTACTTTTTATTTTTAATTGTTTACACTTAGAATGCATGATTAATAATATTGTGTATTCAATGACTAAAGCATGCACTTAAGCTCAAAAATCAATATTTGTTAAGTGTCATGAGTCTTATTTTCTCATTTTATGACAAGACATCGTTGCAGAGTGCAGACACTTGCAGACTGCAGTTCATAATGCTACGTTATATATTAAGTATATCATGTACTCATGTATATAGTGCGTGTTTATCAGACAAACAATAGTATCCCACGTATTATAGTACCTGTGTCTTATATTATGTAATTTAAATCAGTATGCGTAAAAACTAGAATAGTTAATATTATAATATTTATAAATGTTCATATTATTATTTAAATATTACGAAATAGTGTAATAATCTTAATATAAATTCTGGGTGCTTCATCTCTATCGTTTAGTCAAAATATATTAACGTAGTTGATTTGTGCTGTTGTTTAATTTATTGTTTTTACTATAACTTAGACTCTTATAGAGTCATTTATTCAGAAGATAGTTAATACTTAATAGTTAATAATAAACACATAATAATATGCATCAATAATTGCAGTGTTCTGTACAACATTTACAATACAACCCGTATTATTAAAGTAAGTTGCGCTTTAACCTAGTGTATTATGTATATTCATTTATATATTTTTATTTTTATTACAATAATATGTAAATAATTGATTTAATAATATTCAACAATATAATTAATTAGCATGTGTGACTATAATACTAAATGTTTGATTAGTTATCTGTTAGTAAATAAAAGCCCTTCACTCGTGATGCTTTTACTTTGATTTTAACTTTTAAATATTTACATAAAATTAATTTGTCGATGAGCATCTAATTGATTTCAACTAGTTTTTAAACAAGGATATCAAGCAAATGACGTATGCATATACATGGACTTAAGTAGCTGTAACTTTACTCACACATTGTATAACACTATATTTAATAGTGAAAGATATCGAATGCCCACAGTCAATAATAATAATAATAAAAAAAAAGTGGATAGGTATTAGATAGGTACACTATTTTATTTTTCTCCGTAGAGGTTTGACTTAACGCTCTCGTGTATATCTGCCACATGTTGTCATAATATGGCATCCCATGATTTTTACGAGGACTGTGTTTTATATAGGTACTTAAATTGTAAACATAGAATTCTATTTGTTTATTGCTTGTATCGATCTTATTCAAAATCGTTCATATTTATAGTAATAAGCTTCATACGAGATTTCTCGCTGCAATGTTTTCATATTTAGAAAATATGAATATATAATCATAATGTAGTAACATGTAAGAGTTGGGTCGTGAGAACGATGTGCCTAATAGTATGAGCTACATGACGTGTACGTGTGGGGAAATTAACACCACGTTCATTTTTCGTGTCTTAATTCATGTCAATACTAATATTTTCAATGTATAGTTCGTGCATCGTGTACAGGGTGTTCTAAATATTTCACGAAAACAATGCATACATATACTAGCAATTTATACGTGATTGAGGCAATTTTCGTGACACTTAGATCATTGAACCAATTGAAAATCGTGTTAACTTTTGTATACAACAATCAGTAATAATTGTCTAATCATGTTTATCGTGTGCTTTAAACATATTTTAACAAGCAAGTATTTTATTTTTAAATTACATACTATTCATGATCTTTTTTTTTACTCGTAAAATATCATTACAAAAGAAGATCGTAATTTACTCTAATTTTTAGTTTTAGAAATTTAAAATAACGATGCAGTACCATATGATATTAAGTATCAAAGATAATCAATTCCGCTTTCTTTATTCGAACATTTCCAAATTTAAAAAAATAAAACATCTGTTTTAATTGTAATTTATTTTGTGATATTAAGGTTAGTAAAAATAAACTGAATTGTTTTATCATAACTATTCTTTTGTTTTTACATTCACAAATTCTCAATTGAAATGTTTTATTGCATTAAAATTTAAATTAATTTTTATCACTTAAATATCTGTATATACATTATATATTTATATCCACAAGATACATTATTTTATCAATGGTTGGTTTAAGTAATGACTTGTACCCGGAATTTTATGCAATTGTATTTGTTTCTTTTACAGTTTTACTTATAATGCGTTGCTTGTTTCTATAGAAATTTAATTCATAGAATATAAAATCGAATAGTTCAATTTATTTGTATTTTGAATTTTCTTCCTTTTTAGAGAGTTTTATGTTTTACAGTCATTTTTTTGCATTTTATTCTTTTTTCTACTTCTTATATATTTAGATCTGAATTTTTTCTTGTTTAAAGTTACACTTTATTGTATTACATTATTCTATAAAATATTTAAAAAAAAAATAACATAATATATTATCGTATTGCTTTCAATAATTCATAGAAATATATTTATGACTAAAGAAAAAATTTCACTATAAAGTAGTGTATACTATATTTATTTTTTCAAGTGTAAAAAATTATTATAATTAATTGGAGTATCTATAATATATAGTTTTATTTAATTCATTTATGAGATTTGTATCATAAAACAATGCTTATCGTTATCAATTTATTTTAATATTTTTTACAGTAAAATAAAAATGTTAAATATTATTTCATTAATTTTTTATTATATTTTTACATCAAGTTTTGGGCTCTAGTAATAATGAATGACTGAGAAAGAGTAGGGTAGGATAGGTAATACATTTAATGGACTGTATAAACAATTACTTAAACGAATTATAGTTCATTCAAATAGAAAGATTTATTGTAGGTTTTATATACATCGAACACACATTATTATAAGTACATAAAACGTGGGTAAACAGAAACAGTTTATTATCTAGATACATGTTTAATAGTATATTGGCCACATGAATGTCGTTGTGCTTATAATTTTGGTACTTTACCATAGATAAGTTTTTTTTCAGTTAATTAACAAAAACATTTCATAGTTATTTTGAAAATGAGTATATTTTTAATTTCAGTTATATAACACAATTATAAATTAAATATTATATTGTTTTATTGATAAATTCAGTTAAAATGTCGACATTTAATCATTGTTTATGGTCCATGTTTATATTGTATTATTATTCTTTTTATACATTTATCGAACGTACGAGATGTTTATATATGTATACCGACATACACAAACAGTATACAGGTCACTGTATTAATTAGTTAATTTATCAGGTTTCAAAAAATACTTTATTTTTCATTATCAAGAATTCAAGACAATTATCCAGAACTCGAACACGTATATATTTCGTTTAATTCGGTTCCTTTCGAACAACAGGTACAAAGTCCTATCAATTTTTTTTTTTAATTTTCATTTCGAACACTAGGTACTATGTTGTTTTAAGTTTATATAACATTAATTTACAATATTAATACGCTATTTGTGTTAACTACACTATGTAGTTAATTTTATTTGCGTAGTGGCGTTGTAATGATAAATATGCTCCAATGCTTGTATATATATATATATATATATATATATATATGTGTGTGTGTGTTTGTTTACTGTTTACATATGCTATATGCATTTGTACATTTCTATGCGTTAACTGAAACTACCTGTAGGATATTATAATATTCTGTGTTGGTTGTTTATATCTTATACAAATCGAGATCGTTAAATAATCATAAAATGTATTACTTATCCAGTGGAAGTAAGTTTTTATTATTTTCTTTTTTTTTTATAAATGGTATGCACATTTTTCGACCGACCAAGTAATCAATTCTAGTGTTTCCGATTCTAATTATTATAGGGTAAATTGTAAACAACACATGGTATTTCCTAACCTAACCCGACGAAAACCTAACCGTAAATATTTGAAGGAGCTATATTTCGACGATAGGTGTACTATATATGTAGTATTGTAGTATATATATTATATAGTATTTATGGGTGTGTGTGTTTGCGTGTCTGGAAAGGGCTTTTTTTCTCATGTTACGGTAGGACTCGCGGGATGGTCTGGCGAGGAGATGACGGCGGCGGCGGCTTTCACCCCAAATGTGCGCGTTCAAGTCTTTTCGTCCCCCTATAATACGACGACGATCGGTCTCGGAGGGTGAATCGTTTTTCCTTTGTTGCCGCGGCGACGGCGCAGACGAAGGCAATACGCAACGCTACACTACTGCAGCTTTAGTTCCATTTATTCGTCGTAAATTAATGATTTAATAAAGTATAATATATCGCTTGCACTTCTCAAAAATTCATTAAAACAATAAGATAAAATAATTAAGTACAAAATGCGCGTGTTTTCTATTGTTTCTTTCTCGTGTAGTATAGAATATATTATATATACACTCGTTTGAGAAAAATTTTAATAATGTGTACCTATATGTGTGTGCCCGCGCGGTTCATATTGTGTATTTGTGTATGTAATTACATTTACACACACATATAACGGCGAGCATGATCGACGACGTCGTGTGAAGATGTGAAGATTGATTTACGTTTTATTTTCGCTTTTATTTTTGCTGTTATTTTCTATTCACATTTTATACCGCGGATTCGAAGCTGTATTAGAGAAAAACAAAGAACACGATATTTTACTTTTTTTTAATATATTAAACAAATAACGACCTGTATGCCGAATTGCTGGGGGATGTACCATGAAAAAAATGTATATAACATATTATATAGATACACCTGTAACAGATCATTATATATACATCATGTTATATACGTATTGTTCACCGTGACAATCCGGAATAATGGTCCTTTTAGAGATTTACAGTGTTTGCTGCTTGTATATATACACGTGAATGGTACCGGTTTATATATATAACGGAACATTCTCGCTCACTGGGTTAGTCCGACGTGTTACTGCAGCTATAATATTACGTACAAGTCATATATACCGCGACGTTGACGCCGCCGCCGCAAGTGTGTATGTGTGTGTGGGTCTGGATTGTAGAAGTAGCTAGCGTTTATATATATTATAGACTATAGTTGTTATAGTATATATATATATACTACTATATATATATATATATTATCATTATTATTCTATACGGTCCGTCTGTTTATGTGTGTAAAATAGTCAATCGTACTGAATCGGGTGGGCAGGGGAGGTAAAAACGTTTTCATAAAACGCTAGCAATATATAATATGTACATTATCATGTCATTATGCATGTATAAATATTAAATACTGTACTCGTATATATAATAGACTGGTCGAAACGTTTGTGATACTCGTACGCTATTATATTTTATATTAGATTGCAGCGTATAAAATAACGTGACAACGGTTCCTGAAACGATTCTTGGAAAACGTTTACTAGGTGGTATATATTGTAGCTGGCTGCATAGGTGCATATATTATATTATATATATATTAATTGTTATTATGCTTCTTTATATTTTATATTTAACAAAACCGCATTATTTCGTCGCCACGGCCTACATATAATGCGTAAGCTTAAAAACTTTGTCATCTGTCTAACTGCCTGTGCACGATATTACTATCACTATTATTAATATCGTCGTCATTCATACGTAATATAATATTGTATATTAATAATAATATGTACTTACTAAAATGCTCTTGGCGACAATTCTTCATTATAGGTACGTGATGTTTTTGACGTATTTTCGGAAACTTGCAGCCGAACAGCAGCTGTAAAACAATTTAAGATGTTGAGTTCATTATCATTTATTATGTGTAATCGCGTTTTCTGGCAAAACATCTTTGAACGTTTGGTCCGGTCTTATAATATTATGTATATTGTATACAGGTGGACTCTTTAAGTTCCTGACATAAACGCGAAATGTAGATATTTATGTATGTGCATGTACTCAAACTGTGCGAATAAAGTTTAGTTAGATCATTAGTGCACTTTGGCAAAGTTATATACGTTTTTGTCCGGTTTAATGAGTTTGGTGTGTTTAAAGTATACCATGAGATATTTTAACAGTCCAAACTTTGTGTACTACTTAGATCAAATGACATTCACGAATGGCGCATATCCGCGATAGGATCGTGTAAAAATGTACATCATACGTTAACATTAATAGTTACCTATACAACGAAAAACGTATTAAAAAAACAAATATTTAGACATTTTAATGTGGATAGTTTGTATACTGCTTGTAGTTTTTCATAACATGGCAGGAATTAATTTCAGTAAACGCATATTAGTGTAAAGTTGTATATTAGTGGTTATTATATTAGATATGCGATTAGGTGTCATATACTATTAGTGACAACTTGCCATTTGCTAATACCTATTTAGTGTAGGCGAAAAGTGGGTTTGGTGAATAATATTATAATATATATATAATATTATACTCCGTAATTGGCTAAACTGAGTTAGTCGGAACATTCATCGATATGACGATATAGAATGAGTAATCATTGTTCTAAAAACAGTAGTTAAATTAAGTTAATTTAATTTTTCCATTTCTTGTGTCTGTGAAACTAAATAAAATTAAGTGCGAAAATATATATGATAATATATTATCTATATATTTATTTGTATGTAGCTACACAAAACACGTATGTACTGTATTAAAATGTATATAGTATTAAGTGCTTTATTATTTTCTGAACTCAACTTGTTTTTACATTTTACTTTCTTCATTTTTACTTGACCTCAATATTTGTTTCATCTACGTAAGAAACTTACAGGTACTCACAATCTCAATAGCATTATTAGTTCTAAAATGTATAATTAAATGTTAAGCCTTATACTAACGTTAAATAATTTATATAAATTAAAAAAAAAATTAACAATGATTATTTTTATTACTTAAGTACATTATTTGCATATACCAAACTTTCATTTTTATGTTCACAACATCGTACCAAGCCAGCTAAGTAACTACTAATTATAAAAGTGAAAATTCCAATTACTTAACTCGTTTTATAAAGTGTCCGTTTGAATTATTCTAAGGAAAGTAAACCACAATTCGATGACCATGATCGGGACTGGATAATGAATTTATTAAAGATTTTGCAAACACGAAAATGTACTAACACAATATTACCCTATCCATGGTATACACGCAGAACTTGATACTGTTATACTACTATACAGTGTGTGCAACAGAAAATACAAAGGTGGCTAAATTAATTGCAACTTGGTTAGAGGTACACAACCAGTCACCGGCCAAGAAAACTGGCCACGAGTCGTCCGCCCGGTCACTTTCGTCGGCTTTCTAACAATTGTATTGTGAATGACAAGATTTTCAATGAAAAAATAGAGGGCTTCAAACAGGTTTTCTAACGTAAAATCAAAACAATGGATCAAGACGTGTCTTGTGTCTCGCATGTGAAAATATTTGTGTAAAAATTATTAAAATTAATTACAACTCATCGCGAAAACTCACAATATTTTTCGTTAATTTTATTATTGTTGCTCATAAGTCATAAGATGTTTTCGAAACCAAATTTAGCGTTTTTTTTATGAAAATTATTACTGAAAGTTTCGTTTAGATAAATTAAACCAGCAAATAATGTCTATGATACGTTTACACTATTAAATTTTTATATCATGAGAAACAAAAATACTCATACTATATATTATAAATTATAATGTATACATCTTAATTATTTTTTTTTGACGAGACTTGTGTATTGTTAGAGATCAGAGTAACAATGAAATCGAAATTGTATTCGTAGCTTAATTTTTATTTCTATTAACTAGAACATTTGTTCAATTGCTTTCAATTAAAACATAATAAATAATAATATTATACTAATTTATTAGACTCAAAAGTGCTTAAGTACCTACTACCTACCTACGTCTCGTCGTTTTTTAATATTTTACTAAATCTATTATTTGGTATACACAAAATATGTAGCCATATATAATAATATAGACAATATAATTACAAGTAATAATATTATAATATATTAACAAAGAACAGTCCGTTGTTGTAAAATTAAGACCAAACGAAATACGGGCAGACGCGTTACGTATTATAAAATATTTTATGTTAATAAAATAATAAATATATACAATAATATATTAGTTGCTGTCTGCTGGCACCTTATGTATTGCAATTCAATGATCCCAAAATCTTTTTATTATATTTTATGAGATATTTATTCCTGTGTATCGTAGTACCTACTATATTTATATAAAGAGTTTGTATCCATTTAATAACGTCTGAAAGAGAAATTCAATTAGAAGTCGTTGAACTTGTAACCAGTAATCATATATTATGTATAATAATATTAATATTTGGTTGTATATCAATATCAATTGATGCAAGTTTGGCCCACTGTGTACAGATACTCTTTTAAATAACAATTAACATATTTGTATGTATTGATAGCGTATTACAATCAAACTTATGATGTCGATAATGTCGTATTACTCGGTTTTACGAATAGCACATTTATTACAACGCTACGAGCTCTGCATTTCGTGTCCATATAGCTAACAATAATTATTTATTGTGATATTATTCTGTTATCTCCTCCTTAAATTATGACGTCGAGCCGTAGACTCTAAGAATGAAAATATTGTATTTTATATTATGATAACGAGTTAGCCGAGATTATCGTAATTGTTTTTAATTGTTTTCCTTGTATTAATGTACTATATATTGTTTTCATTATTGCAGTTATAAAAAACGTACTTTACGTACGTACCGATTGGGTGGAACTGTGGATCACCATTTAGTGTAACCAACTCCCATGCAATGTTCCGTTGTACCTGTATATTATAAAGTTTTGATACACTGGTTGATTCTTTTATTAAACTGTTCTAAAATAATGTCCATAATATTTCATCCCCTTTCCAGACTTATTATTACGTAAATTATATTATTGTTATTATTATTAATTGTTCTTTCGTATCGGAAACGGTGGTAGGACATCATTTTTCGGTATACTCGTCGACAACAATAATAATTATTACGTACGGTTGGGTTGTATTAGTATTATTACACTAGTATAGTATCCATATATAGGTAATACTAATTGTATGCACTTAGATACATATAAGTATATGAAAATAATCTCGGCGTGCAGTGCCCGTGATGGTCGTATTTAAATGTACCATGCTAACCACCACCTGTTCGAGTATATAGACATCAGACAATAATATATTATAAAATGTCGTGTTACTCGATTTGTAGCGACAGCGGCGGATACGTAACTTACCTTACCTATAATTCTGTACCGACTGTGCCACTATAACATTATAAGCGACAGGATTTTTGTGGTTATAATACTAACGTATAGTAACGTTGCGCATTCGATACAAGTGCCGTCGTTATAGGGAGCGGACACAACACCGCAATAACTTAAAAAAATAAATAGTTTACGCCTCACCGTCTTCCTTGAAATATTATCTCCGTGTTAAGTGTCCATCGCTGTTCCCACGACCGGCGCCGCTTCTTATTCGCTCCTTCACATACATAATTTAAGAAATAACATATGATATGATATAAAAATATCACATTATTGTATGATGCTCTTCTCGTGCGCTACCCATACGCGGGGATGTGTTATAAATTATAATAGACCTTCTCTCTTTGTGTAATCTACTTTGGAAAGTGGTGTGTAATATATCGTTGGTAAATAAAATATATTACTTATCGTCGTTGTCGGGTTAAGTCTTATATTTGATGGTAAAAAAAACACTACATGAATATAGCCGCCGTGTCGAATGAAACGAAAATCGCGTTGGCATCATTACAATAATACTATAATAACTATACGTGGTGCCTATAATAATTGTAACGATGCTTGCGTGGTGTGCGTGTATTCGTGTGAGAACCTAAGATCGGACCGATCCGCATGGCCGGCCAGGCACATTTTCTGGATAATCGTCGACATCATCGCGCGTAATCATAATCAATTGATGGGCCGTATAGTAGATTTCCACGATGACACAATAAGAGGTGTTTCGCGTGCAGTTTTTTTATAGTCACCAGTCAATACACTATAAAGGGTAGATAATTCTCCGAACACATACTCATTCCAATTTTCATATATAATTTATTCAAATTCTAATTTTTCTAATTTTTAAATATACTTTAAAGTTAAAACCCACATTTTCAAATTTTTAAGATTTTTTGTGCTACTTAACGAGTGTCTCGTGGCGATACAAACTTCTGCTTTTTAAATAAGAACCCCAATTTTTACTGTTGATTATTTGGTAATTTAATGAACTTATATTTTTGAAAATGTTGACGTACTTAATTCAAAATTCGAACAAATTGTTTTTTCAGTTATAATAAATGTTTATGCTAAGGAATTAATATCGAAGATAATATTATAGTCCTTATATAAAAATATAAAATAGATATAGTTCTTATTGTGTATTATTTATTATATATATATATATACAGACAACAAATTAATGTATTACTATTGTGGAATACTTCGCACACGAAATATTTGACACGGTCTTTTCGGAATTCGTTGTCATCGCGTGCAGCGCTTTTCATCAGTTTAATAAAATATAATATATTATACATGTCCGACGCATGTATAAAACACTAAAACTCAGCTCCCCACTCAGTACAATACACATGTACAGTATATAACAGATAATAGGAACTCGCAATTAAATCGCATCCGGCGTTGGTATAATGTATAATTGCAGTGTGCAGTTGTGTGTGGTGCGTATATCAATTATATTTATCAATATTATCGTTAAATGTTTATTATATTCTTGTACTAGAGAGACGCTGTTACGAGCATATTGGCTTACTTTATTTTTTAAAAGTCTGCGGAATCTTGCTGGGTTATTTTTTATAAACATTTTTTTTTTGCGTTGTTGCCGCGTACGATTGCGTTTGCAAAACCGTTACGCCTGTTGGTCGGAATCTACCGTGTTCATTATTGGCACTCGTTTAGAGACTTACTACTGTTGTATATAATAATTGCGACAGTTATAATGATTATTGCATCGGTGATGGTCGCACGCGCTCAAGAAAACGGTTCGGAAATCGCTTAAACCGACATCATCGTCGGAATTTATGATCCACACGGGCTCAACTCCAATTAACGTTTTATGCAGGCCATTACGCGACGACGACGTTATTAAACGGTTTCGTACGCGTATACTATTAATATTAATTAATATTTACTGCTAGGTATATAATATAATACACTTGTCCTTTATACACGTTACTACAGTTTCTTACTGTTAGTAATCTCTATATAGTATGAAGTTACGTAAAAGATATCTTGTTTGGCCGATTATGATAATATTATTTTATTTTCGACGAGCATTAGATTATGCTAAGTATATTTGTGTTTTGTGTACATATTAAAATTATTATATTATATATTTTAAATAATATAGACATTTTTCCTGGTCCCGTGAAGTTATTTTAACGCGTACCTAACCCAACACGATCTGGCCTTGTAATATTTCGATTTAAGTGGTTAATATTAGTATTATTATATAGACATACGCGTGTCTGATATCAGTCGTGTAATAATGGTCATAGTTTTAACTTAATTTTATAATAATGACAATTAGTCAACACTACATATTATAATTAATCGGCTATTTTTTGTTTTTAATTCAGTTTAATATCGGTATTTGTATAGGTACTTACATTTAAACAGTTACATTTTACAACGGGCGGACCTTCGATAAGTGAGGAAAACATTTTTACATAATATCATTGATTATAAATACTATATAATCAATGATAATATACTTGATTACTTTCATTATTTTAATACATCGTTATAAACAGGCAAACAGCTATATACCTACAATAACTTGTATTTTAATTCTTCTCTTTAGCAGCATTATTTCAAGTTGCTGCAATAATATGTAATCATATGTGATTTTGTTTATTGTGTTTTGTGCAGTGTTTAAAATGTTTGTTATTATAATTTACTTTATTGTATTATAAATTATATATTCACACTAAAATACTGAAAAAACCTAACACCGACAAACAACAAATATCCATAAAAATCGATTAAATTTTTTAGTTTAAATTGGTATAGTATTCTATATGTATAGGTCAAATTAATTATGTTATAATAGCAGTCTACTCATTCGAGTAGTCATTGAAGGTTCCCCGGGAGACATAAAAGTCTAGCCATGGACGGTCACTATAACACTAATAACTAATAATATATAATACATATAGTTGTTGATGATTCAAGGTCCTTTTGATTTCTTGTTTCTTTGTGTTTCAATCGGTTTTCATCTTCGATTCGTGCATTTAGTGCTTATAATAATTATACCATACGTTTTACAATTTTTGAAGAAATAGTTTTGAGAATTTGTCAATTGAACACCGAGTGGGAATTAGACATGTCATGACAAGTGGCAACACGACTCGACATGGCGTGGTTTTTATAGGTAAAACATCGGGCGGGCTGACTAGGGTATACATACGAGTTTCTTTTCATTCGTTTTGCGTCTAGAATAACAAACATCGCGCGGGGAGCAATTGTTTTTACATAGTATTATTTGGTTGTTGGAAAATCAGTGATCGATCTCGTTGAAAAACGCCCGTCACGTCACCCATACGGACTTCAAATTCTCCCCTCGCGTCTCCGCGGCGACGACACACCCACGATATTGGATTTTCAGCTGGCCTGTACACAAGTATAATATATATTATTATGTGTGTATTGTATATTTATATCCGTATACTACAACGTAATTGCCGCGCCGTCTACAGGCTTTGCGGTTAGCTGCGCACATGCGGATCGGTATCAACGCAAAAAAAAAAAATTCGTCTCCAGCGTATTATGCGGCAGTTTTGATGAATTTCAAGCTATTTTGTTACCGGGTTTTTTTTGTGCTCGTAATGATGTATCTCGATCGCTGCCAATCCTGAATAGTCGAATAGTCAAATTTTTTCTACAGGTATTGCGCCCGTTCGATTCATTTTGTGTATAGTGTATTGTATATGTATAATAATTTAATATTATTATATACGTATGGGCACTATCAATACAATGATAGCGGTTCCACTTGTGCAGTGTTTCGCCACAAGGTTAGGTGTACTGTTGGGCCGTGACATGGCTGGCTGCTGCAGACGCGGCGGCTCGGGCTCGAACGTCAACGATCTTTATTCTATTATAATATTATTAAATATTTCAGCAACTATGATTTATCCGAATCGCGTGTCTTTTATAGTTAATAAATATATTAAATTAATAATGAATAATATGATATTATTATACAATAATCGAAAGAACACGTCAGTTTTTATACTATATTAAATTTAATTTTTAGTGTACCGACATTGATATCTCCGTCGTATTGTGTCACCAAAATATACTAAATACGTATAGTGGAAAATATTCTACTATTCTGTAAATGGATTAGAATGATAAGATGATTTTATAAGCTTGGTCATAATGAGTCATTGAGTCATTAATAATGACTATAGTGAAATAGTTTTATCTAAACAATTTTATTTAGTTTGATGAAAAAAAAAAATTTAAATGCGGACCACACGATTACAAGAAATACGGGGACAGTGTATTATTGTAACAATAGAATAGTACCTATTTATATAGGTATTTTAACGGATATGCCGTCGATAGTCGCGCGGGGAGAGCGACGCCATTACGTTGACGGTGCAGCATCTAATCTATATCAGTTTCCGTCGGCCCGTACGCTATATTATTATACACATACGAGCAGCCGACTTTTTAATTCGGTTTGCCCTTTCGATTCTGCGGAACCGTTCGCCATCGCCATTGAAATGTCAATAGTGAACAGGAAACATTTTTATTATAGTCATTTCCCCACCTTGTTCAATTTACGTATAATATACACAGCATTACACGTGGACATCGTATTATTTTTAACAGATCGACTTTCTCAGCGTTACGAGAAACGTCGTCATTTGGAATATTTATCTTATAGTTTAATATATTTATTAGAAATATCTTATTTATTATAGTATAGCGTATGAGTGTATAATACATACACCGCAATAAATGCTCGAGTGCGTTGAATTTCGTCGACTCGTTGTGTTTTCGAGAAATCATAAATACAAAAAACGAATTATATTAGCTCATGATATTTTTATTATTACTTATTATTATACTATATAATATATATATATATATATATTCTAAAGAGCGCGTAGGATATTCAAGGCGAAATCCGTCTGCCGCGGCGCTCTATTTAACTTTTGCTATTGCTATTGCTCCTGCTAATACATTTGATTTTTATTGAACTAAATGACTAGGCGTTATTTTAAAAGCACTCATTTAACCATCTTCGTCATTTGTTATGAAGACACTTGCCAAAACCAATAATAATAGTCGTCTGTATTCGGTTTTTATTGTCCTACTCGTTAGTCACGAGACGTTAGCATTTTTAAATGGTTGCGGCGTACCTATATAGGCTATTCGTTAAATGTAATATACAAAATTTTAAATAAAAGAGTTAATTCGATTAAAATAATATTAGCACCCGTTGTACGACTTAATTTACTAATTTTAGAAACGGTGAAAAATAGTAATAAATATAGTCATTAGTCATTACTTCTAGTTTTGGTTTTACACGGTTTAAGTGGTTTAATTTTGTTAAAAAATAGAAGATAAAAGAGGAAAGACAGGAGGAAAGAACATTTTCAAATAATAATGTTTTCATAAGTGTTTATTACGATAATAAATGTAAAGTTATTCATAAATTCTAGAAAAAAAACTCTCACTATAAAATACTAACTATAATATTATACTTTAAAATCATGTAGGTATCAGCTGTCGAGATTTTTTATATGTTGATACAATAACCACATATACAATCACATTCTGAAAATATAGTATAGGTACAACTTCACGCTGCAGATTGTACCTTTTATTCTTTTGTGCGTTTAAAGTGGAATATTATTTTTTATTTAATTTGATCTTATTTATATGATGTACCTATAAATATTATGTTATCTCATTATAATACTTGTAAGCTAGTGTTAAAACGTTTTTTTATATATATATATATATATATATATATTATTACTGTATTTTCATACTATGTGATTAGGTAACTTATGTTACATTATTATTAATATATTTATATTTTATATTTTATTTAAAATAATAAAAATTAAATCAAACTTACATTATACTAATAATTATACTCAATTCAAGGTGATTAAATATAAAAATCTACCTTAGAAAATTAAGTAAATGTGTAGAAGAACTATAAAACTATTAAATACTATACATTTCACCGTGATTATATTTAAAATGTTTGCAGAAAATGCATGCTTTCTATTATTTATTTCAGTGGTGCCTATACTTTAATATTATTCTATAGAAACCTACACGAACTATTTTTTTGTTTATTCATAGATAAATGAATATAATTGACAATACTATGTTAAGTTAAGACTTGAATAATATGTACACTTTTAAGAGATTCTTTAGACTCAATTATTGTTCTCAATGCAAGATATAATCATGACTATATATAAATAAATATATTTATATACATAATTAGTCCTGATTTAAACAATATTATGTAATGTTGTATTGTTTCTGTTTATTTTACAAAAATTATTTTTGTGTTAGCAGGATATGGCAAATAAAAAATCTGAAAAAGTCGTATGTATCATCGTTGTTTGCTTTAAAACTAATTGATGAAGCACAATGTCACCGGAAAATGTGTGTCCAAGATTCAAACAGAATGCCTGGAAAAAAGAACTGTGCTCAAATTGTTTTCGTCCGAAAGAGGAGCACCCCGAGAAGCCCAAACGGGTACATATTGACTACAAACCACTACCGGAAATATCTCCAGCTCAGGTAAATGTAGCTCCACGCCAAATATACACTCATGCAGTTCAAAGTGTTGTATATTTGTTTTTGTACCTAACTCTATACAATAAATTTTCTTACTCATTTTTTTTCACCGCAGAGTATATTGAAGGTAAATGGTTCGTGTGACAAATCTCGGAAAGTTTCGTTTTCGATTGTTGAGACAGAAGTCATCGGATATGGCGGTGAAGAGTACTCGACCGATGAAGAATATTCGTCGGACGAGGAAAACGGTTCGGAATTCATTGACTCTGGTGACGACGAAGAGCTCAAAAGACTGACCGAAGCCAACACGAACCTAAACAGTAAACCTGAAATTGTATCCGAAAAGGTTGTTGCCGGTGGTAATGTTGCAAAAACTCCGATCGTAGCGGTAACTGCGATGACGGACAACAAATCACCCGTGAAAAAACCAATGGTACAAAACAAGTCACCGCCACTGGTCACTGTTCAGCCGTTCAGCGGGGAATCACCTAAATCGCTTGTGTTCAACTTCCTAAAAAACAAAGAGATTGCCACGGCTGCTACTGCCACCGCCGCAGTAGCCAAAACAGCTTGCGAGGAGGTACAAAAAATCGAGAAAAAAGATACTGAAAACATTCAACTTAGAAAGACTGAGATAACAAAAAAACCAACATTAACCAGAAGCTCATTGGTGGCCAATTCCAACGAGCCATATTTAAATATAAGACGGTGCAGTTTGCCGGCGGAAGAAGAAGAGGTGAAACCAACGCCGCCGCTGCCGACGTCAATGTTAACGTTGACGAACACAGAAATCCCAAGAGCGAAACTCGTCCATCAGCCGGAAACGGTTGCACCCGTCGAAATATTAAGAGGTGTGGAGGAAACCACTGAAGTCGTCTCGTCGACGAGAGAGTCGGACGCCGATATAGCGGGCAGTGGCACGGCACCATACAAAACGAGAAATAATGTACCACGAATGGGTACTATGCACTTCAAACTGAAGTTGGCTGTGGCTTCATCTCAAAAACCAGAACCGTTAAAACTAATCGGTAGTAGCGCTTCCGTGGATCACCCGCAAGATTCTTCGTTGTTGACCAGCAGAGAAATGGCGGGTGAACCCGACGGTAAAGCGGATTCCGACGAACCCGGTGACCCGTCGACAACTCCAGTGAACCGATCGTTCCTCCATAACTTCAAAGACCATTCGTTGCCCTTGCGAGACACCTCTACTACACCTCCAAGGACGCCTATCAAAAAGGTCAGTCGTCTATCATTCTTGTTCCTACTTTTTATAGTGTAATTTTTATTTTTATAGGTCCCAACATTAATTGATTCTAAAATGTATCCGTTTTTTTTTTTGTATTATATTACGTTTATTTATAAACAATTTTGTTTTAGACTTCAATTACCAGTAATAGCCCGCCCGAATGTCCCAGGAGCATCAAACGCCAAGCTCCAAAACCTCCTCCGCCGCCGCCATCGTTGACAACGGCCAAGACGTGTGCTGAATTCGTTTACCACAGTGCTAACAGTTCGTTTTCTGACGAAGAGTTCAGACCCGATGACGTGACCATCACAAACCGTAAGCTGTTAGCTGAATACTGCGAACAAATCGAAAAAGAACAATCACAACACTGCGGTAGTGGTGGTAACTGGGAACGACCATCGTCTGCGGCTACTGTCACCTCCAATGGTGACTCATCGGTGCGCGAATCGTCCACGCTCCTGTTACCCGGAAAACGGCCCGCCTGCGAAAAGAAAAAGTACGGAAAGGCCACTAAAGTGGGTCTTAAGATCAAGAAATTTCTAAGGATACCCAGCCGGGAATCAACGGTCACCACACCTCAGCAACCGTCTACCAGGCCCAAGCTAGAAATTATTCATCCGTTAGACATCAACAAATCCGCCGTGGAAATCATTCATAACTACGCTGTCGACGGACTTCTGTACACAAAAGAGCCGTCTGCCAAAGCACTATCAAACCATCATCCAGGTTAGTGTGATATGCTATTTAACATTTTTTCTGTATCCGGTCTTCGAATCGGATGTTTGTCATTCGTATCTAATCAACTAACGTGTTTGATGATCGGATTCCGCACATCGTTAATTATTTAGAAATCCTGTTGTACGTTTCTACCTGCACCACCACCACATATTTAGTTATCTGTTAGTTATCATCTGACCTTTCAGCAATTATTTTCATGTGTAAATAATGTATTTATTTTTTTCATTTCCCTTTATTACATTCTTAATCAAAGTGTAATACATTTTAAATCATTTATTATCCATGCCTATTTATTGTATGTTCTATATTATACCCAAATAATCTATTTTGAAAAAAAAAATCATTCCCTCCTAACTTATTAAATATGTATTCATTAAGGTGTATGCCTGTATTGCATAAATTAAATATATCAACAATATAATGTACTTATGAATATTATATAATTATACATGGCTACCTAATTAGTAACTTTAAATTATAATAATGCAATCAGCTGTTGACCTAATTCGTAATAATCGTAACAAAATTTTATTTTTGTTTAATTGCGTATAAGCTAAAATTTACATAGCCCTAACTCTGTTTTATCAAATTTTAATCAAATTAAAATTACGAGTATTAACATATTCCTTTCTACTTTTTAGTCAAATAACTCGTATACATTATAATATTTTTCTTGAAAAATTGAACATTTCTTAAGTATAACCTTTACAGTATTTAGGTCAACCTTCACGTCAGTAGGATATGCTAATTCGAATATTTTTATTTAATAATAATATTTATTCGATGTCGATCTTACTATGAAATAACATGCAATTTAGGTATTTAAATTAAGTAATTTTAGAGTATTATTTACTTATATTATTTTCATCCTAAAACAAAATTTAAATAAACTTTCCCGTTTTCAATTAATGTTGATTCTTCTTTCATTACCCTATTTGTATTATTTATGTTCAAGTGTTCTGAGTATGTAAAACTATTGGTTGACTTATTACCTATAGTTTCACTATTTATTTACTGATAATATGTTATTTTCTCTATGCAGTATTCTACCCACATTATTATTTTTTAACAAACTAATTTGTTGTCCCGTTCACTCAAGGCGCATAATAATATAGTGTTTGAAATAATGTTTCAGCACGACCTACAAAACCACCACCACCGCCCAGAAGTCTTCCGCCCGTCGCAAAGCTGCCGCTAAAGTCCGTCCCGTCCACGGAAATCACAGATTACCCCGACACATCGAAAACATGTGATTCAAGCGCGTCCGACGAAGCTTACGAACCGGTAAATTTTTCGGCACCAGAGTGTGACCACAGTTCGCCGGAAATGGCACGACTAACGTCAATGCAGTATTACGGTAGCGAAACCGAGTCAGAGATATATCCGACCATTCAGTTTGGCGACGACGTGAGTTACAATAGTATAATATTATTATTATTATTATATTGCATAGGTTTTATTCACCAAATATACACATTATTTATAAAACAATTTAATTAATTAATTAATTAACTATAAACAGTTATTTATTATTATTTAATAAGTTCTATTTAAAAATATCTTATTTGATAAATTTAATAAATATTTTATATTTTAAAAAATATATATGAATTATTATATATTTATTAAATGTATTAAAAATATTTTAATTTAAATATTGACAAAATTAATGAAATACAAATGTTAATTTAATGATTTTCATTGAAAAATGTTATGAGGGACATACCCCCATTTTTTTATTGTTGAAAAATATATTTACTAAAGATAAAAGTCCTTAAAAATGATTTAAAAAACAAAATATCTGTTCATTTTTAGTTAATCTTAATACCGCCAAAAAAAATCATTTTACTTTTATTAATGCGAAACAATTTTTTTTTAGTTTGGAGCCGAAGACAGCATTAGGAACACTCAGCCAGGACATAATAAGAGTCTCGAAGAGAGTTACGATGCCGTCGTAATCGCCAATCACGAAGCTTTGACCAAACTCTTGGATCAGGTAATTACTTTCGCTATACGTAATCATAATAGTACTATTGTACAAGGTGTAGTTTGTCGCGAGGATCTTCCAGTGTATAGGTATAATCATAGACCTTATACTAACTAGTTTAATGTCTATATGGGTATAATTTCTACATTTCCATGTGTAAAACTACAGAGTACAGAAGTGAAGTACTCGCGATTCAACACCCCCCCTCCCCCCAATGTATGTATATTATGTATCATACTACTTTGGATTTCATATATATATATATAGGGCCGACAGTTGCAGTGTGATTTTATAAAACGTATTAAATCTGTCACTGTTTTTCACGTATATAGGCGACAAGCTGTCCGAAAATACCCAAAGAGTTGATGGCGTTGAAGACGAAAAGCTTGGAATGGTCCAGTTTCCGCGTAGATCCTACGAGTCGGTTGCAAAAAGCTGGTTGTGCGTTCTACAACGGCAAATGGTACGACGTGCCGGTGGTGTTGAGCATTTCCGAAGAACCGGTTGAGCTAAACAACGTACTGAATAATCATTTTACCATGACCAAAGTGACGGAGTTCGTGACGCGTGTGGAAAAGGAATACAGTCCAGGAGCCGAAAACGAAAAAGGTTTGTATATATTATTACATTTATTTTTATATAAAACTATATAAGGTCATTATGTAGATCTCATATCGGTTCAATGGCGTTTTGTTTTACTTTGCTTTTTTCCAATATTGTGTTAACACTTATAAAAACCGTTAATGGCGATATTGCAGTTTACGTTACGCTGTGGAATGCCCATCGCATGGAGGCCATCGAATCGTATTGCAAAGAATACAACGCCAAGTACGCGGACGTCACCAAGGAAGCCGGTCTCATCCTAGTGGAAACTGTCAATCTGTTGATTGGCCTGCAGGCGTCAGACGTGAACCGGTATAGCCTGGAACCGTTCGTAGTGACTAGAAACTGTTTCGGTGCCGACCCGACCGTGGCCATGGTGCAGCTGGAAACCGATTTACAGGTAAAAAAAAGTAAATTTTTGTTAAATTTATTATTTTATAAACGTTACCCATTTACTGAGGGATTCGACAATTAATTTTAGGTACACTCAAATATGTTACCCTTTTCCCAGTTACATCCTGCTTGAGTGTACCTTTACCGCAACTTGAAAAATAATGTGTAACGGTCATCGGTCACACCATATAATATGGGGTTATTTGGGTGGAGGGAATGTTCGTTTTTAATCTATTGAATAAGATGCGATGGGAAATTATATAGGTATGTTGTAGTAGTTATAATAAATGAGTTGTTAACGTACACTTGTGACAGTAACAGTTTAATCAGCCCCCTCAACTCCCCGCCAAAACATCAGCAAACTAATATTATAGCATAATATTTCAAAGACCAAATCGTCTTCTCTGGCTGACATACAATATGCATCTCATAATATGATAAAATTATTCGTAGCAACTCAATCGTTGTCTTGATTTCTGATCCGGGGTAGGATGTTATGACGAGGTAGTACAGGAAGTGGGGGGGGGGTAATTTATATCTACCCAGACATACACCTTTTGCAAAGTATAATATACAATGCACGACGTTCTTGTATGTCATAATAATTCTTTCTGATTCATATAATAATATATATATAACTTCCGTGTTTTTGCAGGAAGCGGAAGATTCGCTTTGTGATATCATGCTGAAAGTGCTCAGATTGCTGGCGCCCACGTGGGAGATGACCGTGTGTCTGTCGCAAGTGTTGCGACAGGACCGGCCCAACTCCTTGTCCAAATGCAAGGCGCTACTCGAGTTCTGGCTGTGGGGTCCGACCGGAGTGACAGTGTCGCCCGACCGACCGTTGTCGCTGAAAAGGTAACCATCACCATCTCTACAATCACTTATCCTTAACCACCGACCTTTAACCACCACCACCACACATGCACCACATCACACCTATTACATATCGAGTGCTACGTCCCGGATTATTGTTACCAGATGGTTGGACTTGGAACGCGCTAACATCCTGCATGGCCATGTGTGTTCCCGTTCCGCCGACCTGTCCGTCAAGCAGATATGCTACATGTCGTTTTTGGTGGCCAACGACGATAAACTGTTCTCGGACGCATGGGCCGTGCTATCCGATCGCAAGATGCGGCCGCCGCGTGATCCGACGATCTCTAAATGTTAACGCACAAACATGTTTTGTATTGTTTTGTTTTTGAATTATTTCCTTCGAGTGTCAACAAATTTTTTTGTCAAAAAATCTCCGAATCATTCTTTTCTCTCCAACACTCTTTATTTTTTTTTTTTTTTTTAAAGTCTTAACTCTTAGTATAACAATATGATGATTGTAGTTGCTAAAAACCCGTTGCCGCTCTTTCACGTTTGTTATTATGATTCTAGGATAAAAATGACACTATTGAATAAATTATTATTACCTACTAACCCAACTGTTAATTATACTCTACGCGTATACATGTTTGCTCATTAACTGTTATTATTCTAATTTAAATAATATATATATATATATTATTGTGTAGTTGCAAAGTGTGATTTGCAGCCCAATATCTGCCATGTTAAAATATTAAGTATTTAAAATATATTTTTGTTAGTTATAAGATACTTAACATATTAAGACATGAGTATTTATTTGTATAAGAAAAAAAATGAAACAAAAAAGCTCTCTATTTTGTCAATTATTTTTGTATCAAAAGAAAATTATAAATATACTCGTTGTGTATTTTATGCAAAATCTACTTGATATGCAATTTACCTACTATATTTTTAAATTTTTAATTATATACTTATTTTTTTACTTGTTATACACAGTACCTATTTGTTATGCCTAAATGTATTGTCATTTTAACTTTTTTCTGATTGTAATAATCAAAGGTTTTTATTTTTATTAAATGTACATTATAGATACACTAAGAAATTATAATAATTATAAAAATATAGGTAAAATAAATACAACAATTTTTTTAACAAAATGTCTATTAATATACTATTTTTCTATAACATATAAATACTCTATGAGATATTTTATTATGTGATATTTAAGTATATAATAAATACTATAGTAGTAATGATCAGATTAAACATTTAATTTAATTGTTGATGTCAACGACTGAAATTCTATTTAAAAGTATAAGGAATACAATTTTAATTGTGTAGTTAATTTGTTATTAGTTATTATAAATAATTTTTTAAATATATTTTATTCATAGGACCACTATATATTACTCATGAGAGACTTATTTTTGACACAAAAAATTGATTAAATCTGTAAAAATAACTATAAAGATGGTTGATAGTTAAAATATATCAATGTTTCTAAAAAATTTTTTTGTAAATTGGTAACTAGTTCTGTTGAATTGTTACTAAACATGTTTTAGTTTTTGTATTGTGTTTAATACCAAATTTATTTTGAACTTTTACTAAAGCTGACAAATGTCAAACATACTTTTATGAAATATTAATATTTAAATAAAAATAAAATAGTTACTCTGAATAATAAGAATCAAAAGATTTTTTAAATTCAAAATGTGGTTAATATAGTTCAATACACTTACAGCATAAGTATCAATAAGTTATCGTGAAGCTATAAGAAAATATAATGTAAGAAAATCTAATTTTCTCTTTAAAATATTAAATACAATTTACACCTTAGAGAAAATTCAAATTTGATCTGACGAGTTTATTTTATTAGAGTAATACATATTCAATTTTTACATGATATAATCAATGAAAATACTTATAATAAAACATGTTGACTTTATAAATTAATATTAATTATGTTTTCAATTTATTTATAGTTCAATCAGTGGTTTTTTTATACATCAGAAACTATTGAAATTACATCTATTTACATCTATGTGCTGCATACAGTAAAATAAATATTGTTTCATTGTTAATGATTTTATGATTTGTTAATAGTTGTATATATTTTATTCAAATTAATCAATTTTAAACTATGAATATAATGTTTATAAACGTTATATTGCCAGTTCGTCATAGACATAGTTTTTTCCAAGTATTGAATATTATGATGTGGCACATATAGTTAGTTCCAGTATAATATGGTTAAAATTATATTTTTTTAACTTTCTTGTATGTTTAACGTTACTAACATTCAAAAATTAACAGTTACTGAATACTAGATTTTAAAGCATTTAATATAAATATAAATTTGTCAAATTATGCGTTATTTAACTAAACTATTTTTTTTAACATTCATGTTAATATTTTGTTGTCTTAGAAAAAAAAAGTACTTAGTTTTTATTGGTCGACTTACTATGTTTACTTTTAACTAAAATTGTATATAGTAATTTAAAAAAAGTTAAGACAAGTATAGTTTATGCTATTGGTAACACTTTTAATAAATTAAAATATTTATTTATTTTTTTTAAATAATTTTAAAATATTATATTATTTAAAATAATTTAATGTACATGTTATTATAATTCTAACTATTTCCAATTAATATTGACTTTTGCGTGTAACATATTTTTAGTGCAAATTTAATCAATTAGTATTGGTCAGCATATTGACTAACAATTTTGGTAAAATAGTATTTTTGTATTTTTGCAGTAATATTTATACTTAATTCTTATTTGTTGTAATACTTATAATTTATACCTAATAAGGTATAAGTCTTAAAACTTCTTTATTTCCAATTTGAATAAAATATATCATAATTTCCAATAATAGTATAAAAACAGAAGTCTAATGTTTAGATTAAGTTAAATAAAATAAAAAAAATCTGTTTATACATTTAACAAAACGTATAAATGTTTTATATTAACATTTAAAAAACAGAAAATTATCACAAGTTATTACTAATCCTAATTAATAAGGTAATTAAGTATCTTTTAATTATATTAAATAATACTCATTAAATTTTATCTAAACATTGTTGCTTTAAATAATTAATTAAATTACTTAATTCGTAATCTTCTAATTTCTTTGTATTAGCTTCATACAGTTCGTACAAAGAAGGGTTTTCATTTATTTTCTTTCCCATAACAATTACAAATGGAAAACCTAATTTCTTTGCATCGATTAATCGCTTGCCAATAGTCATATGGGTTCGATCGTCAACAACAATATCGTCTCCAAATATTTTGGTTAAATGATTGTAAAGAAATTGTATGTTATTCAGTGAAGTGTTTTCCTCTATACTGCCTTCTTTAGCTAATATTATGCAGACAGTAAATGGAGATAATGCCCGTGGCCATTGGATTATATCTTGTGTGCTCAAACATTCTATAGATGCACCAATTATTCGAGAAACACCTAAACCATAGCTTCCCATGTATGGAGGTTTTAAAGTGCCATCTGTGTCCGAATATGTGGCAGACAAGGCATTTGAATAAAATGTACCGAGATCAAAAGTGTGGCCAACTTCAATAGCTTTTGTAAACTCAATATCAGTACTAGAGCATTTGGGACACTGAACCAACTCTGGTGACATTTCTTTGTTCATTCCAAACCCACATTTCTTACATTGCAATAACGTATCGTCTCCAACTTCGGCTGGATAATGAAATTCATGAGATTGATTTCCACCCATCATTCCTGATGCACCTTCAACTAAAACCAAATTCATTATATTATCGGTTTGCATAATTTTATTTATAATATTATCAAACCTTTTATGAATTTAACACCAATGCGTTTAAATATCTTTTCGTAAGCTTGACATACTCTATTGTACGTGATTGTAGCACTCATTTGATCTCTATCAAAAGAATATAAATCTTTCATAAGAAACTCTTTGGATCTGATAATTCCCAACTTAGGTCTAATTTCATCTCTGAATTTTGTGCCAATTTGATACAGCATTAAAGGTAACTGCTTGTATGTCTTAGGATCTGAACTAAATAAATCAGTAACGACCTCTTCATGAGTCTGTATAAATTATATAGTAAATCACTAGTATAATAATTAATAATATTTATGTAATACCGGACTTAGTAGGAACTCTTTTCTTTTACGATCATTCACTATGTATAAATCTTCTATGTTTTTGCTTAATCGACCTAAAAACAAATTAATTAAATGTTAAGAAACTGTACAAAAAAAAAATATATATTAGTATATTTAGTTAATAATAAAATCAAATTTTATAAAGGCATTATTAAAATGTTTCATGTTTCTGAAAACATTGATAGCACAATTCAAAGAAGTAATAATTTAAAAAAAAAATGTACCATTAGTATAACAGATAAAATACAGTATTGAGTATAAAATATGTTGATAATGGAATTTTAATTTATTCAACTAGTTGAATATTGATCAAATTATAAATTTTTATATTACCTATATAACGTTAGTATGTTTAGATTTATAACATTCTTTAGCAATTAAAATCAATTAATTGATGTAGCGGCTCCCAAACTGTTTTGGTTCACTGCACCTTTTTTAAATTAATACCTCAGCCCCTAAGTCATGGTTACTTAACCTAACAATCCTAAGTCATAGCACGACTAATCATAAGTAAAAGAAAATTTTTACTAATATGAAAACAAATTTATCTTAAATCTTTTAATCAAATATCAATAGAAGTATAATTATCTAGATCACCACCATCATAGAGATTTCAAATGTATTTGTATACTATAGGTATACAATTCTACAGTAGCACTGCGCCCTCCGTAAATACACTTTGGGAATTGCTTGGCTAATATATAATATTTTATGAAAAAAAAAAAGATAAATAATTGTAGTCTTTAATTTAAATATTTTAATCATTAATAATGTGAATTGAATATATGTAATATGATTTAAACATTATCAAGTTATGTTAAGAGGACGTTATACCCGCATGATGTGTTGCTTATGTCTGTCTTATTAATGTAGATCATAGCAAATTTGACTTCAGAAGAACACATTTTGTAATGTCAGCTTTAATATTAGTGTAAATTTACCTATTATCAAATTTAAAGGTATAAATATTATCTAGAAAATGTTATATGCTTTTATTGATATTATAATTTTAAAGTGAGTTATAGCTATGTAAAATATTACAACTTCAAAATATTCATACCTTTAAATTTTATAATAGGTAAATTTATTCTAATATTAAAGCTAACATCACAAAATGTGTTCTGCTGAACGTAAATTTGCAATGATATACATTGTAAGACACGAGACAACACATGCGGGTTAACGTCCTCTTAACATCTATTGTATTAACATCTCTTGATAATTTGCTAGTTAAAATAAGTATCAACATCAAAATTTAAAAAGTTTATTTCCATTAATGAAATGTTAATCAGCTAGAATATAGTTATTGGTGCTTCTTATCCAAATCCATGAAAATAAATGAGAACAAACCTGTTTTTTTCCACAAGTTACTATGTATTAATACGGGCATGGAAATCTTCTGAGCACCAATATCCATCATGTTTTTATTTATAATATTAATTAATTTATCTAAAGATCGCTGAGCAAGGGGTAGTAAGTGATATAATCCATTGGCACTTTGTCTGATGATACCAAGTTCCAACATCAACTGAAACATATAATTGATTGATTTATATAATAAATATTTGTAAGAGACAAGAGTGTGTAGTTCAAATATTTTAAACTAACTTTTTGACTGTTGGACATGAATTCGTCCGGTTTAAATGAAACGTTTTTCGAAATTGGTTTCGTAGGTCTAAACATATTTTTTAAGCTGTTCATTTTGATTTCAAACTATAAAATACTTTTGTAAAATAGACTAAAAGGCAAACTACGAAGTTTTACAATAATTATTAATTAATAATTTAAACAAATTATAATGGTTTATGAATTTGTGATAACATATTATCTCAAAAATCACGGTTGTACGGTAAATTTAAACCCTAACCATAATTTATTTAGTATATCATTTTTAAAGTAAGAAAAAATAAAAATGTGTTTAGTCCATGATTTTATTTCTTGATAAGGAAATTATGTTATTATTTTATGATTGTGACACTGACATTGAGATTATTGACAAGTGTTCATAGTTCATACTTTATAGACCATTGTTCACATTCATAAAAACATAATATTAATTCTACTGCACTGTGCAGTGTGCTATTGTAGTATTAATTGTACAATTATTATAATATTCATACTTTAAACACATAAATTAGTTACATAACTAATGTGTAAGTATGTCATATTGTGACATAAAAGCTTGAAGTTTTGCAATTAAGTTAAGTTTTTTAATAATATTAATTTAAAGTGGCTGATAAATTATAATAAAATAATAACTAAACAGTGAATGAGTAAAACATATTTTTATTAGTTATTATAAAATATTAATTATTTGTAAACAAAACAATATCATATACATGTAATATTAAACATTTTAACACAATAGATTGAAAAGCGTTCAGAAAAAAAATTAAACAAACCCATAATATGTAATGGAAACATGGCACAAACAATAAAAACAATAATTAAACATTACATGATAAGTACACCGCCTGCAGATTCTTGTTTTACAGCGCCCAATTCATCCAAGAGCCCTGGAAGACCTTCCGGAATCCTGCCTTCATCGACCTCGACACACCATGTCCTGTACTGTGAACGTTAGACATACAATAAACAATGTTACAATACACCGAATAAGACATACACAGCAATGTTATTAGATATTCAACAATAACTATAATATAATATAATGATGTATGTAGGATAATGATAATAATATACTTTGTCCAGTTCCTGTCGCAACGATATAACCGCCTTTTCACGGTCTGTAACCAATTCCTCTAAGTACTGATACCGTAACTTTTTTCTAGCACGACATTCCCGAGCGCTCTGCCGGCTCCTCTCTACCGTCGTATGAAAAAAAAAAACAGAAAATAACGACGACGAACGTTTAGGTCCCACCTGGGTTTGAACCTAACCTAGTTTGGCTCTGATGTCCACTTTATCGCTAGACTTCTTTCCGGGCTTACGTCCCCGTTTGTTGGCCACCGGAGGCGGAGTCGTTGTGGTGCTCTCTTTCATTTCCTGCGCTTGTTCCTGTAATACAATCGAACGGACGTCACGTTTAATATTACAATAATACTAAGTCGACACAGAGACTGACTAATGATAAAAGGTATGTAACGTGCGTATCTTACCACTTGAACAAGATTGTCAAAATCCTGAGCGTTCATGAACGATTCCTCGAAATCCATATTGCCGTCAACGTTTGTCGTAAGTCGTCAATTTTTAACTCTTGAATTGTGTCCGAAATCGAAAACCCGCGAATGGCGAATGTCCAATGTTTATAAACAACAAATCGTGGAACAATGATAAGGGAATAAATAATGTTCAATTTTGTCTTGAAAACAACAATGTTATCATTGCACGAACTACCGATGTTTCACTATCGATGTTTGGTACCGTATAATAAATCGATGTTTTCGCAACAACTACGACGCCACATTATGAATTATGATCCCACAGCCTTTGAGAATTAAAAATCATAAATATACACGTTTGGGTGTGTACTTTGATATTATATTTTTCAATGTTTAAATAATAAATTTTACAGTTTTGTAATAGCAAAGACTACCAATTACCTTTGAAAAACACAATTTTTACGTAATATCAAAATTGAAGTATCTAAAGTTTAGATTCTAAACTATCGATTTACAAGACAAAAAACAAACATATTATTAACCGAGGACGTTGTGTGAATAAGTGCATTGTTACGAGTTATGAACATAGGACCATAATATTAAAATAATGTAAATTGGCAAACAAGAATAATAACCTATCTCATTATTTTAACTTAGTATGCAGGCTCTATAACGACTATAACAGCAATCAGCTGGTGATGCGATACGGTGGTTTCATTGTTTACCATACAAATTGATAAACTACTAAAATTATTAATTCAATTTATTCCAACCATAGTTGAAAAACTATAGGTACTATATATTATTAATTATCCATTTGACTCGAACATAAAATAATTAACAATTTAAGATAAATTATAAAAATAGCTAGATATAGATAAATAGACTTATACGTATGGCTATGGCTATATGTATTATATAAATATATAATATTATACATATACAGACCTATTTATCGTCAGAATCATAATTTCAATGAAAAAATTTGGAATGCTGGAATTCTGTTTATTTTCAGTTATAGTCTCGTCTCTCGTACTCATGGATTCACCTGCACAGCCATCCATTCAATAATCGAATATTTTATTATGGCTTTGTACAGTAAAAATATTATTTTATTCATATAAAAATAAAAACTATAATTAATCAAAAGTGGCATATATTATCTGTATACTATATGTACTCATTTCAAAACTGGGGGTGCCAAGCACACCTAATGTTTTTGTAATTATTGTGCTTACATTGATCGGTAATATTCAAATGTGCCCAAATGCTATTTTCTTATAAACATAATTTACTTTTTTTATTATTTATAAAATGTATGTACGTAGATGTACATTATGTGAATTAATTTGCATTTCTGTACTAATAAGTCAATAGGTAACACATGCAGTAAATTGGCCTTTTTTAGTGAGTAGTTCAGAAAAAATATACAAAACTTTCTATATTTTTTATAGATATATAAAAGTTGTATTTAATAAAAAAAAAAAAACTTTTAAACATTAATTTAATATTTTCCACAAAAAAACTTTATTTTCATAATATTATACATTAATACACTTATGGTAAATTTGTAAATATAAATTTTCAAAAAAAAAAATAGATGACTTTTTCAGTTTTTCTATAAGCATATGTTCTCTTTCGACATATTGTGTATCAAATACAAAAATTTATAATTCAAAAAATATTAATTTTTTATGATCAAACTATCTAAAAAAAAAGTCTTTTTAAAAACTAAAACTTTTTTCATAAATTATGTTTTTACCTTTAAAATAATCATTTGCTGCTGTATACCTATTACCTACACTAACGATTTTTTTTTAATCTTTGTTCGACTTTGAACGTCGTGATTTTTATTCAAGTATATTATTCCGATTGGATAGGTACATTTCTCCAGAACTGTCTATTTTGTGTATTCCGGATGCTTTCTGATATTGACATTTGTGTGAGGGTTTTAATCTGGTCTATATATCAAATATGGGGTCTACTTCTATTCTTTTTTCCTTCGACTTTTCCTTGTCAATCATTTTCAATACCCTCTCTTTTTATATTGTGGACCACGTATGTGAGTATTTGGCTCTGAATTGTGATTAAGAGGTGGTCTTGGGATTGTATGTTAAGCTTCTGTATTATAGTTACCTTCGTTCTATGGTCGGTTCATGCGATTCGTAACGTTCTTTTATATGCAATCATTTCGAATACTCCTATTCTTCGTTGACACGCAAAATTTAGGGTCGGTGATTTGGAGCTATTTGACATATATGTCATTATAGAAAATATCAGATTTTTTTATTATGTACAACTTCATTCCTTTCCTGACATTATGATCCTTTCATATTTTAACAAGTTTGGAAATCGCGGCTTTAGCCTACCCACCTTAATTTAATTTCTTCTTCTGAACTACACTTATTTGATAAAAGTGCGCCTAGATATATTATAGGTACTGTCTTTAAAATCTATATCGAGTATGAGGTTTATACGCAAAAGGTAATGTTTTTGTCCTATATAAATAGCAATTATTGAGCATTTTGATCTAGTAAGTTTTAGGTCTGCCTTTTGTTTATTTTTTCTACCAGTTCTAGAAAATTGGCCATTTTCATTTTCATCTGCTAAGAGTATCGTGTTAACAACGTATCTTAAATTAGACATTTTTTATCATCAATGATTAATGAACACTACTCCATTTTATTTTTGTATAGCTCATTTCACTATCTATTATTCATATATGTTAAAAACTAATTATGGTAATAATATGCAGCCCTATCTATTACATCTTGTTCTATTTGAAAATTCTTGGAGAGATTGGACTCCACACGGACAAGCGCTTGGTTATTGGTATATATACCATTTTTATTATTAATATTAGTGCACATTTTTGCCAACGTTTTTCTACATTATCCGTTTTTTGTTCTCTTCGAACCTTATATATCAACGATAGTGCATCACAGTATTGCACTATTAAAAAATGCAGCTATTCGTTGCATAATATATACACGAATCGGGGTTTGCACTTTATTGTTTTCATTTATTTTTTACAGCTTTTGTATTATTTATTCGAAGACTTTATTAAGGTTTTATATGTAAAGTAAGCGAAGGCCGTGAAGGCTATCTATAATTAAAAGTTAGTTTATTCTTATATAATTTATATATACATTATACATACATATATATTATAATATATACTGACTATAACACCATATAATTTAAAGTATATAAAAATAATTACGTGGTTACTTTAATATTTGTTTTGATGAAAGTATTATACTATCTATTATTTAAGAAATAAAATAAAAATAACTATATATGCTACTTTATTATCTATACAATTATATAATATATTATATAGTTGATTATTGTAAGTAGGTATATTGTTATGGATGACCGCATGTACGAGTAATATCATATGAAAAATGTTGACCATTATTAGATTCGGCGTCATCTGTATGACTGTATACAACTATTAATAGATCTATTTTTCCGATAAGCGTTAATTGCATGATGTTATTCAATGACGTATCGGCTGCATACTAATTGCATCCCAGTTATTTTTTTTTAGTATACACCAATTTTGTCTCGTATATTATTGTAAAACTAAGCAATACTTCCCTTCCGGCCTCCCCATTTTTATACAGATTTAGAACAGTGCTATACTACAGGTACCACAGGTACTACAGGTTAAACATATTGTTTTTGCTTATTATATTATTATATTTTATTATATTACATAAATAAATAAAAATTATTGTTTATTTTGTAATTGTAACCATATAAAAAATATTATTGTTTTTGGTAAAAATATATTGATTTTGTATGTGTTTTCAGTTTTGTAATTTTATAACTATATGAAAAATATTATGGTATCGGTAAAAATTTGAGAGATTTATTTTATGAATTCAAATCTACTAGTTTATTTTGATAAAAATCTCCCATTGCTTGTGATTTTGCCTTTTAATATTTTAGATAGCACAGGTAATAAAAAAAAAAAACGTAATTATACCCTTTTATATATTTTTATACGGGACGTAATTCGTAAGCAGCGTATGTATCTTTCATGTGCATTTTGTAGTGAAGCGGTCCCTGTGAAGATAGGCTCAACACGATTTAACGAAGTCCACTTTGTCGTTGGTTTATTTCAGTGGTATGAAATTTGAAGTAAATAATAACACGTAATAAGTTTTAAAGTATAATGTTTATTTACTGAGACAATGAAAAAGCTTAGCCCCATAGGTTGTAGAAAAACTCCACCGGTCTTTGCATAGTGCCATAGTTGTGGTCAAAATATGTCTAATCTAATAATTAAGCTACAACCCTTTTTATACAAAATATGTAGGCGTAGGTAGTCTCTATGTTCGTGTCACGATAAACAGGAAAACATCTATAAGTTTCTATTTCGTGTTTACCACATATTACACTATATTGAACATCTATCAACATAAAAAAAAGTAATAAAAATCTATTATAATATTGACCATCTAATAATATGGTAATAAAAACTAATTTGTACAATTACACAAAAACAATATCTTTATCAGCTCAAGGTAAAGGTACTAACAAGAAAAAGTATGATTACTACAATTATTCTGATAATACAATAATAATTAATAAAGATGATAAACTATATGATAACAATAATGATTTTAGATTTGTACATAAAAATACAAATTGTCAAATTAGTATGCTGTTAATTTGATACAAAAATTTTATTTGCTAATTTGACTTTATATATTAACAAATTATTGTTAATTCAACATTGTTTTCATACCAATATAGTTTTTTAATGAATACTTATTTATTCAAAACTCAGTAGATTTTAAAATTGGTTTTTTTTTCAATTTTTTGAAAAAGTATTTATGCCTATACATATAATGACTATTTATGAATTTTTATATTTATCATACTATAAAAGAGTTCTTACAGTCATAACTTACATAAAGAACAGTACTAAAACATTCTTACAATGTTACTAGGTACATGTTGAATTATAAAATGGCTTCTTAAATTCCGATTAATAGTAATGTATTTTTGTATTCTTATACAAATACTATGAGAACCATCAACCATGTATTAATTTAAGAAAAATTACAATCATTTATGAATTTATGATAGTCTTTTTATATTTACTACCTATACAATATGATGGTTTACCAAGAATAAATAATTATGCTGAAAAGGTGCATACAAAAGCTTCAATAATTTACTGAGATCATGTCATCCAACTATATTAAAATTTATTGAAGTAATCCAAAACAAACAAAGTTAGAACGTAATTAAAATAAATCAATAGTTTGATTGGGTATAATCAAACCATCCAGAACACGCAAAATAATAAATTATATTAAATAATCATTTATAATGACAACGAGAATAGGGGCATAGTACCTAACATAACCGTTTATAATTTAAATTTTTTGTTTTATAATATTACGAGAGTCATTTTTTTATATCTTGTAAATTTAGAAAAATATATTGAAATTAAAAATAAATGTTATATTATTGTATCCTAGGAATTAAATTAATTTTTTTCATTTATCTTGGTTTGGTGGAAATACTTTTTATGCGATTTATTTTGATTTGTTTGCTATATAAGATATAGTTTCCTGCGTATCTTGGTCATAACTCCCGTTATTATCAATTAAACAGCTAACCTAACTAAACCACAATTTTGAATACTATCAGTAAATTTATTTATAGTAAAATACATAGGAATACCTATATTGGAACGTAGAAATTTGTTAAACGTTTAATATAAAAACCCAAAAGCTTAATTCTAATTTCTAAATAACAATATTAACACAACATTTTTGACTAACTTTTTTTTCAAATGCAAAAAAATTAATAAAAAATATCTTATTTCAAATTCCTTCTAACCATTTCTTATGATACATGCTAGTAGTTTCGTGATAAAAGTATTACAGCCGCATGAGCGCATAATAATATTATACGAGTGTCGAGGATGTACCAGAGTTAAAGAGCCACCACCTCGCATCGCCCATAAAATCTTTTTAACTTTTTTATTTTTTTTTATAAATCATGTACATTTTTTCTCGAAAAAAACAATCTCCGAGTAATGCGTATCTATATTAAAACGAACAGTATAGTCATATATAATTTACCTATCTGTTATAGATCTTATGTGCCACTCACTTTTAAACATATAACATATATAGGTATGGTGTATATATATATATATAATAATTGTATGTACCTACGGCATGCTTTTATATATAACGTACAATGATATGATATTAGAGTCACGTCGAATCCGCCAGAGATGTGAATTGTTTTCTCTCTCGACTATTATTGTGGTAATGGCATCGTTGAATGCTCAAACGCTGAAACATATTCGTGCTCGGGGGCTCCGCGTGAACGTGTAATCCAATAAAGAAGAATGGAGACCGGCACCGAATTGTTACGATCTTGCGCGTGGTCCCAAGAGGGTTATTGAACCTCCAATATCAAATCCCTAGTGGAATTTCTGATGCCGATGTTGTATGTATATTAAAGATGATATACTCACTGTTGTTTTATATAGTTAATTTCCAATTTCCAACAACGCTACAAAATAAAAAAAACAAAGCAAATATTATGCATATATGTGCATTGTGCATATTATTAATTATTATAATATATTTTTCAAATATTATATTTTTTATTATAGTTTATATGTAGATCATCATCTATTTGAAGTTTTTTCTCGGACTTTGGTAAAATGATTAAATACATTCAATGTGTATTATATTATATTATTATTATTATATTGTATATTATATAATAGGTATTATTAATAGGTAAATATATGAAGGAAATTGCTTTGGAAGATAATCAGATAAAATAATAATCACATAAATGTATTACTGTCAATATATAAGTAATATATTATAGTAATAGCTAATAGATATTCATAGATATCAGATAGGTATAAGTATACACAATGTATCTGGTATTGTGCATAATTCAGATAACAATTATTTTAAGTATTTTGTTGTCTAAATATTTAAATAAAATGATTACCTTCATGGAATACCTTCATGTGACGGATTTTGAAATGGTGTTAATTTTCCTAAACGATTACCTATACCTCATTTATTTGATTTTATTATCATCTTGTTTAAGTTTTTTTCTATATATATTTATAACGAGATTAAAGTTGTGTAATTATTATAGAATTTTCAATCAAAAGAACAATAATTTCATAACGATATATATATAATTAATGACTACCTATAAAATATTATTTATTTATTTGGTATTATATAGGTAATAATTATTGTGACGTATTAATTTTTATTATTATTGTCTTTAATGTTATTTTTTAAAATGTTGAGTTCAATCTTAAGAAAAATGATATTTTGAAGAAATGATTCTCTTTCAAAACATTTCACGATTTTTATTTTTACTGTATATTTTGCGATTTTATCATAGATTATGTATGTATATTTATAGCATAAATGCTATTTTACAAATGCAAGTTTTAAATTACATTTTTATTTTATTTAGACAATTTTGTATATCATATTATTATCTTTTATCTATTATCTAAATAAATGTTTTAAATAGTATAATTATATTATTATATCTCGATAAAATGCCAATGAAGTTATCTTATCTAGATAAATTTTAATTATATTTTTATAACACCGCCTGCATAACTATTAAAAGTTCATAATGTTTTGCGGTAATATTTTAATTTAGTTATGTAGTAGTTGTACTCGTGTAGTAATAAGTTGAATATATTTAATTTTTGTTTTTACTAACGCCCATAATTAATAAATGTATGTATATTGTAGTTATCAAACCTTGGATGCATTATTATAATTATCATGGGCAAAATAAATAATATTATACATTTCAATAATAGTACAATAATTAAAATTAGGTTTGTTTTACCATAAACATTTAGATATTTGTTATACTAATAATTTATTATAATTTCATTTTGTTCTATTAATATTTTTATTTAGGTAATATTATTTAGACTAATTATTATTATTCAAGCATGAAAACAAATTTTGAGCACTTAATGATCAATTTAATGTTGGATTAAACTGTATTTTGTTTTTATATTAGAGTGTAATAATAATACAAACAAACTAGACACCTAACAATTAATAATTATTATTTATTCAAATTTAAAAATTAAGTTACGCTTATATAAACCGAACATTAATTTGTTTCAATCAAATTATAGAATTTGATGTTACTTAATCAACCTAAAATATCTTACTATATTCTTGTATGATAAAACGTTAGACTACTAAATTTAGATATTCCTCGTTCAACAAGATACCTGCTCTTAATCCTCTCGGCGTTTGTATATACATTGGGTCTATTTACCGGTAAGCTGTGTGTACCAATGAGAAATTATCTTTAAAATTTAAATGTATTTTTATAATAAATACATATCAATAATAATGAATAATGTTGACACGGCGCATAGGATAGGCTATTTAGCTACACCACATTCGAGAATTCCTTGTTCCGATAACAAATTGAAATGACACTGTATGATGTAATAATATGGCAGTATTACGCAACTTAAGTAGTTAGTTAGACTATTTCAGCAGTTCACGAGGTGAAAATTATTTGTGACGAATGTTTATATTATTGTACAATGTGCATACACGCTTAATGTATTATCGGGAATTAAACAATTGTTCTTCTTTTATATACGATAAAATGAGGAGTATAATGTTAATTTAATTATATTATAATACCTATAAGTTATAAAACATATTTATGTTTTTATTTTGGAGTTTCTAGAGTAATAAAATAATAAAACACATACTTAGCTGTATTTTTCGACTCATTAAAAATACAATCGTCAAAACCGACAAAAATTAATTTTATTCTATAGAAGTTATATATTTGAACAATATCTACGGTTAACTATAGTATAATTAGTATTTTAGTGTAGTTTTACAGGTAATAGACATTTCTGAAAAAAAAAAATATTTCATAATATTAAATAATTATATCGTAATATCATGTACATAATAAAGAAATTAAAATATTTCACTTTTATTTGTAACTTACATTAATTTATTATACTCTTTTCTTTTTTTCTTTTATATGAAGAATGCGGTGTTCATTAATCATTTTTAATATTATTATATTATTTTTAATTAAATCCTTAGATTGTTAAATTTGTATATTTAAATCTGAATTAGATTATAAAAAATACTGTCATATTATAAATAATTGTAATTGTAATATTATTTCCGTAATAAAGAATAGTATTACTATTATAACTATACATAAAAATATTATAATATTATTATATTTCAAATTCTAGTTATGGTTTTTTTTTTTTATTTCAAAATTGGTATACATGTTTTATATTAAAGTTTCACTATTAAATAATTATTTTTAAATTATTAATTTTTGAATAACTTCATTTCTACATTGGCTACATTAAGCTGTTTTTACTACGAATTTATATATTTACAATTTTAATAATATATTCAGCTAATCAGAAAGACTCGTTAAGTTTAACTAGTTTTAATATTTTGTTTCATAAATAATTATAAAACATCGTTAAATTAATCGAAATGAATTATATTTTTTTATCACGTAAAATATGAATAAAATTATACTTTTAAATATTGTTAAGATAAAATGAGTTAATTGTATGAAATACTTTAAGTATATATATACCTAAATATTACATAGTTAATTAAATGTTAACATTTGCGTATCAATATAAACGTTACGTAATATAAGGGTTGAACCAATATTATATTAAATGTATATTAACAAAATACGAGTTTATTATATATTCTATTAATTTTATATACTTTTTCACTCTATAGGAAACTATTTTAACTTTATGTTGTCATGGTGACTGATATAATAACAATAGTTATTAGTTTATTAAAGCTAATAATGTGAAATATAATATGAAGGATACCACCTGTCTAATATAATATGTCCAAATAAAATTGACGACGTTTGGTCGGAAAATATAATAAGGCCTTGGTAACGGATCTGTCACAATCATTCCCCCAATCAGACTTCGTAAATTTCGATTATAATATTATAATTTACAATGAAATTTAATTAATTCGTTTTATAATCCGAGAACCGATTCGTATACAAGTCAAATAAAATTATTATGTTTCGTAATACTTAACGCGTATAAAATATTGTAAAGTTATTAAATTACTCGTTGGTGTTAAAGTCAATAATTCTAAGAGGTTAACCGACATCTCGTTATAGAAATGATTTTATTTATATGTCACTGCTTGTATGTAGTTTAGATTTAATGCGGATTTTTGAATTTAAGTTTTAAAGGTTTTTAGTACTTTTAACGGGTGTCAATGTCTCGAGTCAATTTTGAAGTTAAACTTTATATATATTTACAGAACGGATATAGTTTATACACGTCATATGCCGGAAATTGGATATTCGAACGTATAGCATAGATACTACACCAAACTATTAAAGTCACAGAATGCCAAAGACACGAAATTATATTAAATATTTTAATGTACACAAAAATATAATATCCTTTAATATCTTTACTATATTTTTTATATCAATTGAGTATTTTGTACTTGATTAATGAAGTTATATAAAGAAAAATATAAGCTCTGTTATATGTTACCATTTTTATTCTTAAACTTATGTAGGTATTGAATAGTAAAATAATAAATCTAAATTCGCACTAATCCAGTAAATATTATTATATACAGATGCTTTTTCAAAAAAGTCAATATCAAATAATTTCATTCAGGGTTTATAAGAGAAATATATTATACTATACCGTCTATACCTACCACTAAAACATAATGATATTGATCACCGACGAGTAAAAAAATGGAAATGGTATAAATATTATATTTTATAGATCATTATAATATAGAAAACATCCACTTAGTATAGCAAGAAAAAGATAGAAAGACGTAGAAAAATATATGAAACTGTTACATATAGAAGCGCGTCAATAGGCTGAACTTTGGATAGAGAAAAATAGAGAGGCTTATTAGTAGCAACGCAAGTCTTAATAGACTATTAAGCTGTCGAGAAGAAGAAGATCACGACATATTACTGGACTACTATTACAACTGATTTATAACGATTCAATCTCAAGCCGTGTACCAGCATATTGCCAATCTGTGATTCGTGTATTAATTATTTTATTTATGTTGTAAATAATGTCTATGATTGTAAGTATTATTGATAATTTACAACATAAGAAAAGTGAGACATTAAAACCATATTATATAAATACATTTTTTTTTTTGTTAATCTTAGAATATTGTTTTCTACAAGATCTCGTTAAATATGAATATTTTGTATTAAATAAAACTTCGTAAATAATAATAATAATAATAATATATAATTATATTTTTTACTGTAAATTTAATAGACAGGTCACAGGTAATCTTATAACTAATTTGTATATAATTAAGGCAATTTAACATAAAATATCTATTAAAAAATAAAAATGTTGCTCTAACCCTGAATAATTATTTTATTAGTCCTTTTGTAATGTTCGCGGACCGGCCCATTTTCTTAAAGCAAACCACTGGACTCCGGTGCGTTTTTAATCGTTAATAATATTATCATTTTACATTATATTGTTATATTAATTATAAACACAAACTGAACATCATTTTTTTTTTTCATGTAAATAATATTCATAATATTATTTTATACAAACAATGTTTTCGCTTGGCGTTTGTTTTGTTTATTTGAAGACACTTATTTACTTTAAGTAATCGTGATTTTCATCATTATTTTATTTATTATTTACCTTTTATTTTTTGTTGAGGCAGTAAAAAATTAAATATAAGTATATAGTTATGTTTTTTCTGTTTAATTAAAAATACATGCGTATACTGTTATTATTGCGCTATATTTGACCAACAATATAGTTTAAATACCACAATGAGACTAAATATTCGTAGATAATGATTATTTAATTTTGATTAGGTGTAATAGTTATATAAATATTTTGCGTACATCGTATACCATTTATGGATAGAAACATATTTGTTACGACTTATGTGCATAGTTTGATCATAAATACCTTTGACATTATGTCATTGCGGGTTATAAATAAATATTATTTCATAAGTTCAAGACGAAACTCCATCAGTTATTCCACGACATTTAGATTGTTTAGTTTTTCCGACAAGGACATATTTTTTCCATTTACGCACGTCAACCGAACAGATGCTCTGATCTCTCAACTATAATAACTATCTCTTTTATTACTTTTAAGTTTAAATTATTTTTGATAATAATATGAAAGTAGTATCTGTGACGACTGATTAATATTATATTATATAAACATCAATGTGGTTCAAAATATACAATATTACAGAAAATCTTATCATATAAATATTTTTTATAATAAATTTAGGAAAATCTAAAATGATTTGTAAATTGTATATTATTATACAATCTTTTAGATGTGGTTTGAGGGATCAACTTTAGAAAATCAAATTGGAATGTAGACATATTTTTTTTTCACAAATATAACGTGAAGATGCCTTTTAATGATTGATTAACATTGATTAATGTACAACTGCATTTGAGTGTGATTTAAAGTTTTTAGAAATTCCTCGCCGCCACAAACAGTCAATGACACCACACAACGTTGTCACGAACCCGCACAAGTAGTCATTAATAATAATATCCCGCTGTATATCCGTAAATACTATAAAAGTCATCCGAATTAAAATTTATCATAATTTTTTTTTCTGTTTATTTACATACAATATATAAATATCCAATTGATGTGTTATCGGCGACATGCCTAGAAGTATGCGATCAAAACGAATTTTCAAACAATTTTAAATTTCTCTCAAAGTTTTTCATATTTTAAGAGTCAACTATAACACTATGAATACGCAGATTTTTTTATTTTTTTGTGGTAGCAGACTATTTTTGGGGAGTGTTTTTTTTCGACTTAGGTTTACTATAAACGTGTAGAGTTTTGATCTATGTATACTGATACACCAAATACCAATAATATTATACAATATCATGCCAACTGCCTTACATAGTTACATAATATATTATAGAATATCCGCGATGTTCAATACGTATTACCGTTAATTATAATTTATAACCAACGACGGTGTTATGCAAGATTATATTATATTATAGGTATTGTAATATTCTATAACCTATTTACCAATGCGTTTCGGGTGAATATTAATGATTTTAGATTTATGCAAAACGATAACGATAGCTTGCTGTGCATTATGGCAAGTTTTAGTAAACTGTTATCACGGCGGTTCGGTTGACGATAATATAATTAAATTGTCAGCCGCGAATTTTATTATTGTTTATCACATTCCGGCCCGCTAGCCAATTATTACTTGACACGTAATATTATGTATCTTTGAATTCGTTGCGTTCGATAAAGATACTCTGAGCGGAGCACAGTATTAAATCGACGCTGTTAGATGGAATTCCACCGACGGTTGTCCGCATTGTTTTGTCCCTCGTATGAGCTTAGAGCAAATTGTAACACAGTTGTATATTATTATACCTCTTTAAAGCACCAACTACTTAAATCAGACTTCCAAACAACATAAACAAGTTACGTTAAACATTTGCAGCACTCCTTTCGTAATATCTAATCGTCGAAATATTGTACACGGAAAAAAATATCACTGTAAAACACCAACACAAATACCTATATATTATATATCCTTGAGCGAGTTAGTAAGTTAGTTAATGAGAAAAAAAATTAATTTTACTTAGCTAAGTCAGTATTCAGAAATGTTAAGTCATAACTTATTAGTCGATAACGTGTAATCAATTTATTTAACCCATATAATTTATAAGATAATAAAAAAATACAAGCAAAATTCAGTTAAAAAGACGGTTTTTTTAGTTAGTACATAGACCGTACACAGTGATTGTTAAGCGAGTTTTAATTCGTAAAAAAATTTGTTTTCACTTTTTCCTTCTTAATGCACACTGGTTGTAATGGCATTGGTATTTACATACACAAGGCAACCGAATTGTTAAATTGAAATATATTTAAATTTTTTTTCTTGTATTTGAAATCATTGTATACACCGTGATAAAACTATAAAATATAATAATGTATGACGTTTATATTATTGTTATTATTATCATACATTTTTCGATTTGGCCATAATATTCATCGCCCGGAATCCAAAGTTCGGTATTTTCTAAATCAGTTTTCATAATTATTTCTTATACGCTTGATATTCTACTTCAGGCATTCAAACTTAGTTTAACACTTGTCAATTAGTCGGTTGTTGAGCATATTTCAATATATTTTATTTCATACGTTTTTAAGGGCTTTAATCTTATTCTATTTTTCGTGTGACATAAGTATACTGTAACTTAGGTTTTCCAAGTAGAAAATATATACACGTACAGTTAAATATATATTATTTATAATGTTAATTTACCTATATTATAATTTATAACTATTGAATAATGTCTATGTTTCATTTAAATCATTTAATTTATTAATTAGATTACAATATGATATTATTTGAAATCTGATTTAAAATCTTTTATATAATTTAAATAACCATTCATTTGTGTATCGGGTTTTTTATTATATGCTGTTTATCTGTCATACTATAATAATATATATTTTTTATAATTGAATTAAGTATTTCATTACTCATTTTTAAAAGCACTAACCTATTATATTTATTACGCGTTAGTGATAATCTGAATAGTGACATTTAAATAAAAATATAGATATATATATTAATACATTTTCGATTATGTTGAGTTATATTTAATTTTCTTTTGTAAATGTATGATGTAGTTCTATTACTTATGATTTTATGAATATCATAACATTTATCAACAAAAATATCCTTTTCACCAGAGTATACTCTCTGTACTTAATCATTTTTTTGTGATGGATTAATTCACTATATTCGATGTCATGAAAATCGTGTTATACATTAAGCTATGTAAATACATTTTATGAATACAGAACAATCAGATGTGTCAGCCGCTGGTCCTGTTCAAAATTCAGACAATTTCTTGGAGACTCTTATATACTAAGTATCTTTTTCTTTTATTTATTTTATCCTCATAAAATATATCATATTATGGTTGTTTAAAGTAAAAGTATATTTTATTAGAAATCATTTTCATATATGTAGCTTTAACATATTTTGTATAAATTTTTGACACAATTATACATTTATACTTAAGAAGTATACTTTTTTAGTTTTATATCGAAGTACAAGTGTGATACATTTGAAACTTTAATAATGTCTCTTTACTCTTACCATCAAAATTCAATAAATAATAATACTTGGCAATCTTTCAAATCGAAACTTAAAATTAATTGCTAATAAATCATGATTACAGTTTATTTTCATGTTTGTAATTTTAACATTATGGAAATAATAAGTAATTTTCACTACAATAATATAAAATTTTAAACATAATATTTCTGTTATTTAAATTTAAACGTCACAGTGTTTCTTTTTAATAAATAATAAAAATATAATGGAAAAAACAAAATTAATAACCTTGTACCAGAATTACAATACAACTAAATTTACAATTTTATTTTTAATAATTTTGAGAATACTTACATAGTTATAGGAATATGTATTAATATAAAGAAAAATATACTAAGTATATTCTTAAATTGAATTTAAAATATTTTGTGTATACCTAAATTGATTTATTTTATATTATTTTAGTTTCTAAGTTAATTTAAATAACAAAACTAAATTGAATTGGGATTGTTTTGATTACAATATTTACGTATTCATACGTTATACACAAGGTGATACATATTATTTAATGAAAATGACAGTAACTAATCCATAAAATATTATTTTAAATAACTTACGCATATAGTTTATTTTAGCTTAATTACATATTCTATGTATCATTTTAAATTTGATAGTATTATGGTCATTTAGTTAAAACATAATATGATAATATGCAAAACTAGTCGAGTTAATGATACTTTTTAAATGAGTTTACATTAAATCAAAAGAAAAAACTAAAAAAATGTTATATGTACTACTTTTTAAATTTAACTATTTGTTTTTGTTTTGTTTTTTTACTCATTTAAGTTAAGTAAGGTTTTGTCTTAAAATAGTTAAATAGCTAATAAATGATATCAAAAATAAGTTATTTTACTAATAATTAGCTTTTAACTTCTTACCTTTACCTATCATTATTAATACAAGTATAAATTTATTATTAAACACGGTTTTATGTAAAATAGTATAGAAATTCGTTTAGTAATGATATGTGCTATTAACTATTTGAACAGATGCATTTCTAATAGCCAATATGACGTGTTTTTAAATACAAATAAACGTACGTCGCTGATTCTGTTTATCTGTATCATTATTTTATAAATATAAAACATATTTATGAAATATGAAATATCGTCAATATTTTACCATGTAATAATGAAAAGAAACAATAATTTTTATTTTATTTTTATCCATTTTACGTTGAAAACGATTTATATTAAAATATATATTATTTTTTAATATTAATCATATGGACGATGAATAAAACACAATCGTGTCACGGAAAGCTGTCAAATACAAGATTATGAAAAGTCTGTCATTTGTTGCCTTTGATTAAACGCACGAACATATTATATAATAATATATCTCGCGTGAAACTAATTTTCTGGAATGTCACTCTCGGGTTCATATCTATCACATATTATTTTGTTTGACAAGTCAATTCCAATATTTAACTTGAGCTACAGACCGATATAAAGTACGCGTAATATGTACTATATATTTAGGAATATATGACATAGTGAAGTGATGAATTTCTCAGATATATAAAATATCTTAAATATTTCATTTTCATTCTATACAATGTGTATTTCAATTGAAACTACATAAAAACAACATATTTTGTTAAGTACATAATATTATAATATCATTACACTGTGATCCATACGATAGCTTAGTGTGACCGTCGTTCAATCTTGCCACCATATATTGTGTAGTATTATGGCTTGGAAAATTCGATAATACAACAACTTTTTTCCCTAAAATGACATATTTTTTTGGGTGGTAAAATTGCTTATAAAATGTTTCAAGCCGTACCTCCATAGATTACCAACTGCTGAACACAGGTTGTGTTTTAGACGGATATCATTTTTCAAATTTCTCTGCAGTATTATATATTATTGTCACGGTAGTTTTTCAGGAAATCACGAGAACCTTCAGAAAAAGCTAATTACGAATAAATTATGCAATTTAATAACTGTTAAAAATTTAATTTTTTCGTCGAAGTCGTACGAGTTTTATCGAAATGGCTTTTCTTTTGACAATGGTTTATATAATATTGTACGATAGTTAGTTTTACACATTTTTGATAAAATAAATTCCACGACTAAATAAGAATATTGTATATTATCAAATTAACAAGTTATTTGTGTAAAATATGTATATATTGCTATATAGTTATATTAAATTATTTCTTAGAACAATAAACAATGTGAAATCTCTCAGATCTGTAAAAATATGTCAACAGTTATAAAATGTTCAGTCGTTTAGTTAATTAATATACACTTCGCAATGAAAATGATTTAAATATTTTACCAGTCTTTTAAATATTAGAATTTTAAATTTAAAAGTGGTACGTTCTACAATTCTATTACCTAATCATTATCATTATATATAAGTAAATTAGTTGCATATGCATAATAATATGTTTCAAAATTATTAATAATAATTTAGTTAAGATTTTTTTTTGTAAGAAAAAAAATGTCATCAATATTTATTGATACTTTATTATTATTTCAATGTAAGCTATTACAAATAGTTAATTATATTACACCTATTATAATAAATTATAGTGAGTTGATATCTAGTCAGATTTTCAAAAAAAAATTCATCATTATAAATTGATAATGAAATAAAATAAATAACGGATAGGTATAATATGAATATACGAATGACTTTCTATTTTCGTAATTTCATTAGTCAGCATCCGTCCATCTATAGGTATAAAATACATCGTTCATTCGATCACGCTCACATAAATACAGCGTCGTGTTTATCTTGTCTGTATACCAAATATTATACAGCCACTTGGTATGCAAAACAAGCTATACCTATACGTTAGGTTTATGCATATAAATTAAATATGACGTGGTTCTTGTAAAGGTAAACATTCATTTTCTAGACAGTTTGTAATATTTTTGGAATTTCTTTACTTTTAAACAAATTAGAGTCGTAACAAAACAACATTTAAAAAAAAAGTGTTTTTACTATTTTTAATCGTTAAGATTTTTTAAGTTATGCTTTTTTTGAAAGACAGCATACATTTTTATTATTATTATTAGAATTTAGAATATTCTTTTAGATAATTTAATTTCATAAATTGTAAATAGTTTTATTTTCAGTATTTAAAATTTTAAAGATTGAATCTATTAGAGTAGAATATTCACGTAGAACGCTTACGCTTATCTAAACTTTAAATACTTATAACTTTACAAATTATTAATGAAATATTAATTTAAAATTAAATTTTTAAATATGAATATTGATTGGGTGGTACTTCTGAATAAGTTTTTCGTTATCTTAAATTAGATTGTCATTGCGCTTAAAAAAAAAATATATATATGTATTAAAATATTCTACCTTAATTAATATGAAATTAAAAATGTATGTTGTCGTTGAAAAAGTAAACTTTTTAAAAAAAAATTAATAAAAAATACTTATTTATTAACATATTATAATTATTTAAAATTATATAAAAAAAATATTTCTAAAAACTTCAAAATTGTTCATGACAATATATGTTTACTAATAAAATAATTAACCTATATACACGGCGTAACTTGTGCTATATTAATCCACATACAGGTGATGAGTAAAACAAATAAGTAAACAAAACTAAGTACACAACCAACACAAAGTTATAAAACGCAAATCGCGAGAATGTATATAGTACACTAAATCCGACGTTTGTACGTAAGTCGTTAGGTTACCCATGTTATCGTCCGTTGCGGATGAGAAAATAAAAAGTGATTACTCAACTGTCGAGAAAAACTATTTGAACAGCGCAGTTTTCGCAACGAGACAGTTATCTCGAACCACGTACGTTTTATTACATTTTTTGAATAATATCGTTTTCTTATTGAAAAACGCGACCATTTTATTTCGAACATAAAGACTAGCGTCGAACACTCAAATAGGCTGTACACATGATTGTATTTAGAAGAGAGTACCCGGGGTTACTTTTCTAGTTGGTAGCTAACTTTTTATTTTTTATCCAGATTTTTTTTGAACTATTTTATAACTACATTCACTTATCTTCTACAGTATTTTATTTAGTATGTTTTTAGTTAGAATAATTTAATATTAAATGTCTTAATCGTATAACATATCAAATAATGGTTGAAAGTTACATGACCTTCACAATCAACTATAGTAAAATACGATTAAAAAATTTTCTGATTTTCAATTTAGGAAAAAAAATTATATTTTTATAGTCCAGTGTTTTCTTTAGCTCCTCAGAAATTTTTTTAATACGCCTTGCACACAGAATAATTTACCATTACGTATGAAAAACAAACAAAGCCAAGTTAAGTTTAATAAATAAGTATAAAACAGTTTAAAATGTATTTTTTTTATGTTAGCTGTTTTACGCGTAGAAATTATTCTTAAAACATATATTTTGCTATTTCATTAAATAAGTACTGAATTTTTATCATCATTATTTTTGAATCGTTTAAAAAAATATTACCTATTTTAGATTTTTTAGTACGTGATGATTATATAATATTGTATCCATTTTATAAATGTGTCAATAACGTCATTATTATTTTTAATTTATTCATTTTATTATACAAGTACTCGTATATTGAGTTATGTGCGATGTGGTAAACTAAATTTAATTAATTATTCCTTACCGCTGACGTATATTATAAATTATAATGTCATACAATTTACCTACCACAACGTGCAAGTGCTGCCCAAAAATAATTAATTATTTTCGAGTTTACCCAAGGCAACCTTAAGACTTTTTACAATTTAGAATTATTTTCAAAAGCCATACTCACAGCCACCATTGTGCTGTCGATCGACGAGGATTAAAAAAAATTATAGATTTAAAGATCAAAATATAAGCAATTAACAATACCTATGACTACACAGAATTCATTTAAAATGTGTTGGAACTCAATTGAAAATATTGTCAATTTTATTTCAGTCTGATAATGATTTTTTTCGATTAAAGTCTTAATTTTAAAATACCAAACACGTCGTTATGTTGTGTGATCAATATTAATTTCTGTTCGAAAAGTTATTTCAGTCAAGTTAGAAGTGTGAGATGTATAATATATATTCTATTTAGAGTATTAAAGTCAAATGAAACTTCAAATGCATGGTTGAATAACCTTTACATTAGGTGTTCTCAAAGTGTTATATCTGCAGTAGTGGCCTGTGCCTAAACAACTTCAAATTATGATTTAGAAATTGTTTTAAATTTCGTCAATTTGTGTGATTAATAGATTATAGTATCACATAATAGAAAAATATATGTATACATTTTAAGTTATTATACAATATATTTTAATAACAAAAAATATTTACTAAAGTAATCATAAAAATCTATATACAAACGATTTCTATATTAATCAACGTAGTGTTTATTTTTACAATTTAGATACAGAACACATGCCTACACGTAGGATAACAATTAATTAAAGTATATTATGATTGAATATTATTGTGAATTGCAATACCATTATTATGAACTAGAACTAAATAAACATGCCATACATTAGTATGACGTTCTACTTAAGGCTTAGGTCTTTTAATGTTATCTCTGACAGTAAAAATCCCTTTATAAATAACCTCTAATTTGAGATGCAGCTGTGGTCATTAAAAAAAATTGTCTAAAGTATGTCAATGTTCAAAAATGTGACGTACACATACTCGGACTTGAATTTGAATATTATATTTAAATATTATTTCTCTATCAAAGTTTTTCATAAGCTCAACTGCTCAAGTCAAAAGTTTATTTTTAAAGTACGCATTGGATATGTTTTTAACTATTCTGTTGCAAGACTCTCTGAAAAAGTTTTGGTCTTAAAGTTAAGATAAGTTTCTTATAAACAAGCTCAAAAAATATATTATTACTCGTTTCAAGTTTTCAACCTAATGAATCGCAAATGCTGACGTTAATACCATATATTGGACTACCTAAAACTTATGCAATTTAATTTAATTAGAGTTTAAGCTATAGTGACATGATAGTATTTAGAAAATTAAACGGTGTTATTAAAAATAATAATTTTCTGCGTCCATTTCTTGTGAAATATATTTTTGAAATCTAGTTTATAAGTATATTTTAAATGCGGTTTCTTTCTAAAAATATATAATTTGATTGTGTTTAGAACCTTAGAGAATGAATGGAATTAAATTAATTACATGTACTATTAATAATCATAAAAATACCATTTTAAAATGTTCATTATGTTATCATTCTACCTGTATGTACTTTCTTATTAGGTACTTAATAAATGGGGGCTCAGGAACGAAAATTACAGCTAATATTTAACGAAAATACAGTAAATGCCAAGAAATATTTATAGCAGGTAATTATTTTAACAGTAATCACTATTTATTTCAAAAAGCATTTAAGTCGTAGAAAATATTTTTATTACCTTAAAAATGAAGAAAAATGTAGCCTATACTTATCATTCTACACCATTATATTACCTATACATAATATAAGATATTATCGGTATTTTTATAGAAACTCAAACATTATTCACCGATCGATATTCGTGTATATCAACACATTAGTCAACTATGCGTATAATACGAGTAAATATATATATGTATTAAATCATAAATTATATAATTGTAACCCATAATAATTAATATGCATACATTTGTAATGGCTGTAAAAACTTATTATAATATTTAAAATTTATAATAAATTAATAAATAAAGTACCTATATATTTATGAATTTCAAGACCATTAAGTTCATTATTGATCGAGCAAAAGTGTTACAAAATTAATACAAACTCTATAATAATAATAAAACAATGTAAGAGAAGACAAGTAAAATTGTATTAAAAACGTTTCAATTAATCTGATTAAAAATATAAAAGTTGATATATAGACTTATGACATCGATGACTGACAAGTTTGGTGTTTACTTAGTATTTTTGCTCAATAGACTTTTTTAAAAGCATTTGTTGTTTACAAAAATTAATATAACATGGCAGTTTGACGTACAGAAAAATCGATGATAAAATATTATCAATAACTGATTTATAACTATACATAATTTAATTAGCCATTATTTTTTTTTACCGTATGATATTTTTATCCATTTATATTTCATCTAATAAAAAACTAAATATATGACACGTTTTATCAGTTATTATTTTAAAATGTTTTATTAAACAAATCGATATTAAGAAAAAAGTTATTATTTTAACAGCGTATTAAATATTTACTATAACTGTTATTTACAAAGACATGTCCTTTGAGTTACCATCAGTTTAGGATCCTATAGTAACTAATAAATAATAATATTCCCTGTATAAAGTAGGTAGTTAAAACAATGAAAAGTATTGTAAAACTATCTAATAAATATACATATTACAGCTGCAGTAACTTCAATTTTTTTTTTATAAAATTTTAACAAATGTTTTTTTTTTCGTTTGTGTTTTAATATTACTGAAAAGTATATAGTGTTATATACTTATATGAACACCATTTTTTTTATATTATGTTACGTATACTGCATTTATTTAATATCAACTTGAGTTATCTATATTATTTATTTTTAAATTTTTTTCATTTATAAAATACACTGATAAATTAATTATATTATCAAAAATGTCAGTTTGAGTATGAATAATTATTATTGAAGTTCTAAATGCTACATAAGTTTAAATGTTACAATTATATTATCACGTTAAAAATACATTGAAAATTCTGACAATTAAATTCAAGAGACATTAAGCTTGAAGAACGTGCGGACCATAGATAAAGATAGGTAATATTATACTTTAAAATTAAATTAATTACAGTTTTTTTTATTTCAAATTGCGTTTATTGGTTAAAAAGAATTAAGCCAATATTTTATGATCTAGAATTATTACAAACGATACAGTAAATAAATAATAATAAATCAAGAACTCTATTAGAAAATGTATTACACCATTTAAAAAATGTTGGTCGTTATTGAGTTTAATATCGAATAGTCGTATAGTCGTATAAACATTACAAGCACATATATGAAGTTAATATTAGAGGTCTCGCCTTGTTCAAATTTAAAGTTGTGGAGCAAAATTGATGAAAAAATAATAAGAGTAAGTAATTTAATGTAAATAAATTAAGTTTATTTTGGTCACAACTTAGCACCAAGGAACTTTCAAGTATTAAAAGCCAATCAACAATTACTTGCAAATTAACCTTTGAAACTTACTAAAATTAGAATTTCTATTAAGTTAAATTTGGCCACACCTTAGCTCTAACGTTTTAATGAACTTGAGAAATAAAAAACAAAGCTACAGTTACAGTAATTGAGTTTCGTTCAAATGAAGCTCTATAATTTATATAATATGTATTGATATGTTTTACACGGGTAACTGTGGTTGTTCAAGGGGTTTGCGTAAAGTAGAGCACATTCATATTTACAGTCATAAAAACAATTTGTTATACACACAGATAACTAATATAATATACTTACATTTTTTTTTTTAAATTTAGAATATTAAAATGAAAATAAATTGAGGAAAATAATGTACAGTGTATTATGGTGTATTGTTGTTTTGACGACTGTCGCTATACCACGTGACACGGTAAAAATAGGTCTGGTAAAAAAAAAAATATTATAATGTTCCGAAATACTGTGTGTGTCGCCCTTAAAAGGATAATGTGTGGGTGAATATAAATAATATTAGTATGCCAGCCCGGTGTACAACGAATTTGTTTTTTGCAAAATGACCTAATAGCAGTTAACAGGCACACTTTTTTTTTGTAAACATCAAAAGCTGTAAAACTTTTTTTTATTTTTTAATAAATCAATTTTAAATTGTTAATTATGTGCATAGAAACTAATTAAAATTGGTTATATAAATAAAACAATTGTATTAGAGGTGGTTAATGTGTTCCAAATCAAAACATGATATCCGTATTCCCATGCCACCTTAAACAGTAAACACATTGCGATAAATCCTAAAAAACTTTAAAAGGATTTGCATTCCACTTGTTATTATAGCTTAGCACATTGGTTTTTATATAATAATATAACTTATACCTTCACACAAGTTACTCAAAACTTTTGTAAATACGCCTTACTCCGGACACGTCGGAATTTGTTAGTTTATTTCGTTACAGAAAAAACCAACGAAACCAAAACTATAATATAGCTTATATACATACGATTCGTTTATTTTTGATTTGATTTGAAATTTTAAATCCATCAATGGATTGACTTTGTTCAAAGTCAAACTCTCATCACTGACATTGATGTAATGAGATATTATATTGTTTATGGTTATTTTGTGCATTATGTCAGCTTAGTTAAAAATGTCGTTTGATTTTCATAAAGTCAAAAATGTTCTCTTCTTTTATACTTTGATGGATAATTTATATAATTTTTATAGGAAAATGATCGACAAAGTTATCTAATGTGATATGCAAAACCAAAAACTTTAAAGCATGTTGACTTCTCAGGAGGTTCGTCAGTACTTGGATTAGTTATAAATGCTTATATGTAATACTATATTATTTTTTTAAATGTTTCAAAATAATTTACTTAAGTAGGTAAATCTATGTAAGTATCTAAATTCCATATAGTAATATGTTATGCCGCGACCATGGCAGCGGCAGTGGCAAACAAACGTTGCCGACTTAGAAATCGAGAGTCGGCTGACCACTATAATTAATTATAATATAATATAATGTTAATATGTTTTGACGTGCTGTAAAAACGCAAATGTGATAATCCCGTAGTTGCTGAGCTGTATACACATTACGAATGAAATTGAAAATACTAAAAAAGATCTGCATTTTAGCTGTTTAGTTTTGCTCGTCTGTTTTTATAATAATATATAGACATGCGTATATATTACACGTATACGAGCGTCGCTCAAAGCCTTTGCAAACACGACTGCAATAATATAAACGTTACGCGTGTTTATACAAAACCCATCAATCCGGAAAACATTTTCGCTTGATTTATTGTTTCATCCTACGCGCACGCAAAAATCACATATATTTATATGTAATATATATATTAGGCTCTCGTCCTTTGTATACAGGATGGACTACCGCGTTTTCCCGTTTTCCCGAGTCTGTCTAACGGCGGAGGACGTGGCAAAGTACTTCGGTCCATGCCGTATTATATAATAATACGTCGTAATATTATGCTCGCGGTCGGCGTAAATCATCATTTTTCAAATTACCCGGTACAACATTGCAATCGCAGCTATTTTAGTATTATTATTATTAGCATATCATATCACTGTGTGACACCATCTGTGTAGTGTGTACGTATGCGTTATAATTTATATAACACCACGTGTAGGCGACAACGTATACGCAAAAGTACAATAGTGCAGTTACATTATGCATGCCGGGGCCATTGTGCGCGTATTGTATACAGGTATAAAAGCCGTGGAACGTATTTATTTCGAGCGGAAATGCGGTTTTCCGCAGAGACATCGAAAATGATGATTAACTGGCTATATTATATGAATAACATATAGGTATGTATACATTTTACGAGGCCATCAGAATAATATACGAGTCACTGGAAATAGGATTCATCGTAGTTTACTATACAACGCGAGAGGATTGCGGGCTTGTAAAGTTTTTTTATATATTTTAGTATGAAATCGATTCGCAATGATAAAAATAAAAATAATAATAAAAAAACGAAAATACATAGAACGAATGTTTATTTATATTAGGTGATTCAGATAGAATAGGAGAAGAATGTCACACTTACCGTATTTATATTTTGTATTCTGATTATAAGAGAGTATATTAAAAGTTATAATTGTTATCTTTTTCAATATACAATTATACTATTAATTATACTGTAGTATGGTAACTGGTAACTAACTGGCGTAGCAGGAACGTGGCACACATAGTTTTGCGTAGTTCTCCGTGTAATATTATATAATAATATATAGGACTTGAGTCGGCATTTAGAAGGGGTTGTTTTTTGATTGTTTTTTTGTTACAGTAAGTAAATTTTGGGAGGAACAAAACTTTCTACTGAAAACCGTCAGTTTCAAACAAATGTCTACGGAGTATGATATGTATAAAGCGTGCTTTAAACTAAACTCAAAATCGTTAGGAGAGTTTCGCGTGCGTGACAAACGTTGACCTATACGCTGTACAGTATATATGTTATTATTGCACCGTTGCTTTCGAATATATTTAAAATCACGACACGCCACGCTAACGACATGGGTCCTGTCGACGCGAGTTTAGGGAGGCTATATGACATTTTATACATCGTGTATTATAGGTATAGTGTCTCGTCTGACCTTTTTTTTGTTTCTGTTTTTTGTTCGTATCAGTCGCACTCCCGACAAACTTTTCACGGCGTTAAGTAGGTTTGATAATCGTCTTATACGAGTTATCACGCCGCACTTAATCTTGTACACATAAACGCGTTGTTCCGGTACTATATGGGACGGAGTCGGTTGTGCCGAGAAGAAGGGGCGAATCTGACGCGAAATAGACGTCTGTGTGTGTGTAGCGAGTCCGTCGACCGAAATACCTGTACAATGGTACCTCTGAGACGCTCTTTATAAACGATAATATATTATGTAGACGTGTCGTACGTGTACCAATTCACCTGCGTTACAGCAGTTGGTTTGAACATCGCACACGAGAAAACGTATCTAAATACGAACTCATTTCGTTTTTTTTTTTCGCGAAAACCACGCCGTAAAGCTGACATTTATGTCAAACAATTCAGACGTGTCGACATTCGCGAGTTTATTTTTAAAATACAAGAGAACGAGTATAAACTCCATAATATATTTATATATTTTATAGTCGTATACTTGCGTGTATTATACCACCTACTGTATTTATACGATTCGTTTGTTTTAGATTTTTCTAGAGAACCGTTTTTATACTTTTTATACTATACAAAACGATACGTTTTACCGTGTGTGTTTCTAATAAACACATAACTATAACTTCAGTCGGATCGATTATACACAGTAAAATAGTATAATAAAAACCGTATCCGTCTCTTTCTCGCTCACTCTCTCTCCCTCTTTCTCTCTTTCTGAAGACGGTCGTCTGATGGGACAAAAAAGCCGATTGCCGCCGTGACCATCGTATAATATATATATATATATATAATATTGTATTAAATCGCATACGATGGAGCCGTTCACACACACACATATATATATATAGGTAGTGGACAATTACATGTATACGCTCCGGTCGTTGGCATACAAAGGTCGTCGAAGCCGTCCGCCTTACGGGTTGTACACACGCCGTCGTAAATGTATTATATTATTTAACATTTGTGTATTATATATGTGTGTGTGTGTGTGTGACCGGACAAACGATAAAATAGATAACGTAAACCACCACCGCCGCCGCCGCCGCCGCCGTAGCCGTCGCCGCGTCAGGTTTTTATTGATCACTGACGGCGACGGCGGCGTCGGCGGGCGCACATGGCGTGTGCGTTTTACTTATTAACTGTTGAGTCCCGCGAGCGTATACACACACACACACACACACACACACGTGAGTACGTATAGTATACACAAAGTCACTGTGTACACTCACGCGCGCACACATTATAATGCATAATACGCAAACCGCACGCAAAGGCCTGTTCGGTTACGTGCGAAAGGCAGTGAGACGGTGCGGTGGCGGTGCGGGCAGTGGCGTAAGTGGCGCGACGCGGTGGTTTCGCGTGGCGTGTACGCCAAAATCGCCGCGCCGGCGTTACAGCACAGTCGCACGCGCCGTGCCTTTGCACACACGCGAAATCCGTCGTCGCCGCTGGCCGCCCGACTTCAGTACCGTTTTCGCCGCCGCCGGGCACGCACTGGTCGTAAGCGCCAAGCGCCGTATTCCCTCTCGTAACACGCGCACTATACGATAACATGTTATTTGACGTTATACAATAATAATATAATATTATAAACACACACACACACACATATATATATATATTTATTTATAGTTAGCGATCTCACGACGATCATAATATTATTATATTATCATTATACTATTATGAAATGCTCTCGGCCAACAGCATCACGTCATTCGTCACCGCTCTCATCTGCACCCTGTCCTGCATAGCCGACGCCAGTAAGCCATCATACCTATTATATTGTATACAGACACACGAATACACACACTTAATAATTAGCCACTTGTATATATATATATAGTTATGACTCTAACTGTATACGATGATATTATGTGTAATAGTTGTCGTATTACTTCCGTAGTATTATATGATATATTTTCGTGTGTCGTCGCCCGCCAATGATTTATTAATACATTACATGTTATATATTGTGAACGCTTCAGAATTTCATTAAACGCAAATTATACGCGATATTATATATAGATATATAGATGCGCGCGTATACCTAACCTACCCCTGTCGTTTTTACTGCACGTAGGTCGTTATCCTCCCTTTAACCGTCCACGCTGTTATACTTATGCTATATAATGTGTAATATTAAATACCTCAATAATAATTCGCACCCCCGAACATGAAAAACGCGATTTTCTAATTATTTTACTACCCGTATTAAAGTGATATAAACCGGGAAATTTACTGTCTACAGTCCTGCAGCGATATTTCGTACGTTTATTATTGTTGAATGCAAAAATATATTTCATTACCGTTCGAATATAACGAGAGAATAGTGTCACTTCTGAGATGTCGCATTAATATTTACCGGAATAATATGTCTGGTTGTCGTGTTGACAATAATTATCATGCATATCAAAATAAAATACGATTTACATAATAATATATAATGTGACACCGCAAATGTGGATAATTATTTCCTAAGACTTTGGGTGTTTTTGAGTCGTGTAATTATTCGTTCCGGATTCGTTGGGGTTACACATTTTAATACCACTGATATTCCCCGGTGAACGAAAAGGAGGATACCTGTGGGTATGATTTAACTGCGATGCCGGTCGCCGTAATATTAAATTATATTAATGTGTTTTACCGTTTTTTTTTATTTAATTTGCTTGTAGTCGTAACAAGTAAATACTTATATCGTTACTATATTGTAACGTTTTACGTGAATTAAATCATTCCACTCGTCGAAAACTCGTATTATTATAATGAATACTATAAATAATTATAATCGATCTACTATTTCCGTCGGCACGATCTGTCAAACTATACTTTATAATACATCAAAACAACTGTTTTCGAACGAGCAGTGCACGCTGTACTCGATTCCGTCAGTTATTGCTCTCATGCCAGTACGTAATCGTAATTGTTGCCAAAACCTTAACCCTTGTCCGACTACTATTGCCGTGGGCTGGCTTTTTTTGTTGTTATTTAAATGTACATTTTTTATTTGTTTTTTTAACGCTCGATATTATTACGTACGCGGTCCGAAAATAGAAAACCAAATTTCACTATACCTGTCCGCCGATCTTCTGTGATGATGACGGCGGAGTGGTGATTCAACATTTTTTACGGTGATAAAAATGTTGGCGTGTTCTGAACGCGCTACACCTGCTGCGAAAACGATAAAGTTGAGAAGGTATTAAAAACGTACTGCTGCAGCAGGTTTAACGCTTCAGTGGCGCAACTGAAACTCGACCAAGGGTTAAGTTTTAATTTTTTTCAAGTACAGTTCCTGATACGGATGACTCCCCCTTAACGACCAACATCAATCAACTTCTTGAATATTTTTATTTTAACGGCATTATTCATTTCTACTATTTAATTTAATGATAATTTAATAATAAATTATATTATTATAGCCTATAGGTACAATAATAATACTTAAAAAGAACCAAACGTGTTCCACTCATAACGTTAGTAGAATCTGCAGGTATTTATTATCGTTAAAACGATATACAAACTAAAATAAAATAAATTACACTTAAAACGATAAATGGTACGAAACAAATAATATATCTACGGGGTTCCTTGTTTTTATCAAGTATTCTGTACGATATTGTACAAATCACTTTGTACGAGATACACGTCACGACAAATCAGTCAATTCAGTTAAAAATCGGAAAAGAAAATGTAATAATACTTACGATACAATTAAAGTTTTAAAAAAATTGTCGTGCTTTGAATTTTTCCTCGATCACTGGTGTTATATTTTAATCGTTTTTCATTCGTTTATTTATATTTTGTTTGTTACGTTTTAAACAGCAGTTGGTTGCAATTTATTTACATTATCCGCACGCATGATGCGAGTTGTAAATCTTATTAAATTATGTATACCGAGTGTTAAACCTTAAAACAAACGTTCCAATGTTCGAATATCAGTGACAGGACGAAAATAAATGCGTACGATTTATTTGGGATAAGAGCATTAAATCGCCGAGGGATAAACAAAACGCGTGAAATAGGTCGACGTTCCGTTTGCGGTGTGAATTTTCTGGTTAAAAAGTCTATTCTGACACAGATATGTCCATATGCTATCCCACCAATTTAACTTCGACTATTATGTTATAAATAATATGAAAATAATGTGGGTATACCGTTTTTCTGGCGGGTGGACCTTCGAAGTAGAGTGTTAATTATTATTATATATTAAAACAACATTATCCTTGGTAAAATATTTGTACGTACTTATATTAAGTATGCAGATACGATTTTATTTCGCATATTAATAAATTGCATGTTTTGCGATACCGTAATAGTATTATTATGATTTCTAAATAAACTCTGCACTCGTTTTTTAAAATAGTAATTCATACAGAGAAGATATTAATATGTTATGTCAGAGGTGTATTTTAGGGTTGTTGATGGAGAGAAAGGAGTTTTTCCCCCTTAGCCTGAGAGCTTTTTTACACTATCATCCATATCCATTGCATATACATATTTATTATACAGTATAACTTTCCTAAAAGTCATATTATTTAACTTATTAAACTCGAAATATATTACATTTTCCAAAATGTAGGTACTGCGTGTTGCTATAGTTAATTGATTCAATGCTATTAAAAAAATAAATATATAAGTAAATGAAAAAATGTGGATGAAATCAATAATATTTTTTAAAAATGTTTGCTTTTTCTGTAATACGGTAGTATAAATGTTTACTTAGGTATGTAACACACACATATATATATATATAGCTATTATAGCTCATTATATAATATATTATATTATTATACGCTAAAAGCGAGCGAATCTTTTATTAAAAAATAAAAATAACACTATGTTTATATAATGTAACACTATAAGGTGTTCAAAACTATCGCGCGTATAATGTGTAGGTATTTATTTTACATTATCTGTATAGTAACGGTGTGTGTACACGGAACCAAGATAAACTTTAATCCACTTAAAATATAATATTATAGTAACTGATATGTTTATAAGCATTTGTCGATAGATATTACAAATTAACTTCGTAAAACTTATTTGTGAACGAAACGTAATTTTCGTTGTTCGTATAATATTACATACAGAAATTGTATACCGATACAGAATTATTGTAAATAATAATACATAGCAATATATCATACCATATAATGTATGGTTATTGGTTATATGTCAGCAATGAAATATGAGTACACGATTGCTGGATAAAAATAATAGCGTTAATCGAAATAAAAGCAATTATTTTAAGATTAATAAGATTATGATCGCGTCTTCATTGCAAGTAAAAATTTTAAAACATTGAGAAAAAATACATTGACCCAATGGTATCATAATAATGTAATTTCATATTATTACGGAAATATTTGTATAGAATTATTCTGATGAAAGTATTACTATTATTTTGTATGCATATTGTACATTTTTTGACCATGTTCTTTTTCAATACAATATGCTACGTCCGCTACTTTACTTATATAATATATAATGGTGAACCTACCAGTGCTGTTTATCTTTCTACATAAGTGCAAAGTTAATAATAACACGACTGAAAAAAAACATTTTGAAATTCATCCGCAAACGAGTTTTATTAATAATTATTAGTATAGAAAAAAAAACTAATAAAAAGTCTGCAAATTTTCTTTTTATGGTACAATGATAAGTCAATAACTGTGATAAATAGCTGGCAGCCAAAGAACGTTTGATGTTTAGATGTTTAGTAATTTAAAAAAGTTTTACTTACAACATGGAAGTTTCAAGCTATAAAAAACAAGATTTATCTTCATATTTATTCATGTTATAATATTCTAATAGAGTACCTGCAAGTTAGTGGGCGTACATAATAATATAACAAAAATATATTGTGTACAGAACATTAACATTCCAGATATACATAAATATAAGCTGAACTTTTACTTTTTTTTTTTTTAATATTCAAGCGTCATAAATATATGACACGATATTCGTATACGGTATCGTTGTATCAAATTTTATATAAAAAAAAATATCATATTTATCTGTATAGCATCATTGAATACGTATTAGTGAAATGATATATTTTACATAACAAAAAGGGTGTGAAAAGGTACCTATATAATATAATGGTTTCCCGTGCAAATGGATTTTTTGCGATATTTTGTAAAAAAAGAAAAAAAAGGATATTGAATTATTTTCTATCTTCAACGTTCGCGGGTAAATCATATACACATTAAATGTACAAAACATGTTTTTCGCCCACTTAGGAAATATACTTTTATTTATATTATTATTGGAAATGCGTTATTCTTGTTACGACATGATAAATGTTTGTTCTGCACATGACAAATTAATCCAAAAAAAAAACTAACTATTGGTGTTAAATATAAAAATATATACTACAATAATAATATAGATTTTTATAAAAACAGTTCGGCTATCGTTACGTGTAATTACATTATATATATTTTTAACTCAATAACGCTGCGTTCACTCAATTTGTTTTTTCTTAAAAAATCCGACATTTTCATTTTTCTAAGAGGCATAATATTGGACATTTTAATTAAATTTTCACATTATTATTAAATTATTAAATTATTGAATAATAATTTTTAGTTATTTAGGTATAAAAGGTTTTTAGTTTTTATGTCCGAATAAATTTGGAAGTTATGGTGAAATCACGAAATGATAAAGCTCGACGATTTAGTGTGAAAAAGAACCGCGAGTATGTAGTAAGCTAAGAAACCACATTTTTACCACAGACAAAACTTTTAATGTGGTATCTCGTCTTTTATTATTTCAATATTAAGTTTTCAAAAAAAAGTTATTGAAGTTTAAAAGACTTAAAAATAACATTTTTTTTTTAAACAATAACAACTTTTTTATTGATATTAAAAAAATAAAAGCAATACTGTAAGATCAAAATTTATCTATTTATACGATAAAAATGTATTCTTTTACTAGGATTGTAGTCCAAGTGAATCTTTCAAATGTTAAAAAGCATTAAATAAACTATTTATGAACGTGTAGTAGGTACTCTAAAGGAGGAATATACGTGTCTACATTATACAGAGGTACATTATATTTTCTATGTGAAATAAGAAGGTAATAAGCGATTTAGCAAAATGTATACTTCACGAAATCGAAATTTTAGCAACTACTTTAATCGTCTTATTACCAAACTTTAAAATAGGAATATTTCTCAGTTAATGTCATATTATTATAATATTATTACCTATTTCATATAGTGTTATAATATTATAAATATTATTTTATCTAACAAGAAGTTAATAATGCGTTTTACGTTTTCCCATAGTATATTACTGTAATAATATAATATATATTAGCGTTATATCTATTTGTATATATAAATTTAAAAAAAAATATGTGTGAATCGTAGATGCCAATGATCTCGGAAACCACACATCCGATCATTATGTGGTTTTTGTTTTTAAAAAAAAAAAACGAAACAGCATATACTACTGGGTAGATTATACTCGTACGAATAATTTTATAGACCCAACACCCATCCACGGAATATTAAGTGATAAAATAAGAATGTATAGAAATATAGAATATATAGTGACGTCCAAAAATATAAAATTTTAATTTAATACAAAAAATTTTTTATTACAACTATTTCCCTGATGAAGTCGAGCTTAATACAAATAAAAGTATTGTAAATATTGTATTAACTTAATTTTTTCAGTTAATATTAAATAATGATTATGAAATTGTAAAAAAAAATTAACTGTTTACCAGTGAACTGATAAGTATATTAAAAGCGATAAATGACGATGTAGCACACGGTGTGTTAGTTCATCGTCTACTGGTAAAATTCGTTTTATTCGGGCGGAGGAGGTTTTAAGCTTATTTTTGATTTTATAAGATAATTATAATAATCGAATTATCAATTTTTTAAATAATCGGCCAATACGTAAATAAAGGTATAAAAGGAACACTTATCGTAGACGACACCTACGAACGACGAGTACTTATTAAACAACGAATTAAACAAAGTTTGAATCACCTAAGAGGCGTCAATTGAATGGACGATCAAGTGCACGAGAACGACAACTAGTTATATTATATTCGTTAGACAATTTATTATGTTTAATGAAAAAGGATAAAATATCCGTCATTCTCTCGGAAATATTCTTCTCTTTTACTCGGTAATAGACGTTGTTTGTGCGTCTCGTTATTAATCGACAAAAGTCACGGTTGTGTAAGCACTGCGTTACACGTACCCATAATAATTCATAAACAAAATCTGCTGTATCTCATAACGTCGTCGTAGTATCTTTTTCAAAATATATCTACCAATAGTGAACGACGAGACAACACGATAACCGCACACGCGTAGCATATACAGGCGCAGCAACCATAACCGAAATTCTATTATTATTATGATTATTATTATTATTATTATTGTGATTATGATGATGTATAATAGTTGGCACGCGATTCTATCGTTTTCAGACGCCGGTATCGATTGTTTCAAGTGCGTTTCACTGGAATGGCAGAACCGTGCGTGCGACGATCCGTTCCACAACAATTTCAGCTCGGGGCTTTTAGAGTCGCCGTGCATGGGTGGGCGGAAAGGCCGCAACGGTTTGTTTCCGGCTACCGCGTGCATCAAGCTCACCGGTTACTACAGTGAGTATAATATTATACGCACACACGGCATAATCACATATACCTATACCTACCGGTACGCTCTAGTTTTTCGTCCGTATAATGTCAAGACGAAAATATATGATATTATATAATATGTATATCTTCTAATATCTATATGTACCTATGTATCGTTACGTGTAATCTCCTCTGAAACAAAAACCAGAAAATACGTTTTATCGTATGATAATACACATATACATTAAGATGATAAAGATATCTAAAGAAATTACTCATCAATGGTAGTTTTATCTTGCGATATCTATCACGTGGAGCTGACAGGGAGTTGTCTTATTTCGTGTTGTTATTCGTCTGCCTTGATGTTCAGAAGTATAGGAGTCGAACATTGACAAATGATCGTCCGAGTGCCTTTCATCTCTCGTTTTCACCGATTTCCGCAATTACTCGATGGTCTGTGCATGTTCTGACCATTTTGTAGCTGATACTGATACATTTTTGAGACCTAAATTTATTTTAAATGTTAACGATGTTAATAATGATCATAAATCATATGAAACATATGAAACATAGTATTTAGTATTTCGATGGTATATTATTTTTTTTTCAGAAGTGGATACGTTTACATATACATTATATAATTATTTATTTACTATAGTTTTTAACTCGTCATTTTACAATTTTTCTGTACTTGCTAATTTCTAAAGAAATATATTTATATTCATAATACTGTTATATTATAATTTAATTTATCTAATAGCAGATGCTTCGATCCAAGACCACCATATTTATTTTATTGGTGTTTCTTTATTTTGTAAAAATATTTGAACACAAAACCATCACATTAGGTCATTATTAGGATTTAAGACAGTCTGGCATTTAAAAAAAATTGTGCAGAGTTAAATTAAATCACAAATTATTTTGATGTCTTTTTCTAATCGTTTTCTACCGCAATTTTCACTCACGTCTTTTCATTCAATTAAACTTTGCATCGGTCTTCCTCGAAATCATATATAGCCGAGTCGCGATAACTCGAACCAATTCGCATTTTTTTTTATTTCCTTAGAAATATAAATTATTATGAATTCTAGTTAAATATCTCGAATAATACATATCTGGAAGCGAATTTTTATCTCCATTCAACTTCAAGTTATCGCGGCTCGACTATATTTTGAATTGTAATGGTGTTTTTGTTCTAGATATTTATTATTTGCTATATTAAAGTAAAATTGTTTTGTATATTTTTTTTCTTATTTTTTTTAGAAAGTACCGGACAGCACGTTACGGTTAGAGGATGTGCATTGGATAGCGGAACCTTGACCACAGACACAGAAATTATTCGAATGTCACATTGCGGAGGATTCTATTTCGATGACAAGTAAGGTTATCTAATACACAGGGCAAAACAAGCCTTATCAAATTCTGATTAAAAAAAAGAATGCGGTTGATTAAGTTAGGCGAATCGTCTTATAAATAAAATACACCTATATAATAAAGATGACTACACAGACCGATTTATATAAGAACACTAAATTGAAATATTGTGCAGGCGTTGATTGTTTTTTTTTTAAATTTGAGTAAAATATTGTTTAAAATGTATTGAACGTGCATTATAAATTTATTTGGCAATAACTATATAATATAAAACAAAATAATTTTATTAAAGAAATATAAAAATTAAATCAACCTGATGGACATCGAAAATTAAATTAATTTTAAAATGGTTTTTCCTATAGTCTTAACAGAATGAATAAGGCGAGAAAATGTTATTCATCGATTAAAACTATAGTTATTATAACAAAATAATACATAAAATCAAAAATATGAATAACTATATAAAATCGTTTTCGTGTTTTTTTTTTAACAATTAGATACAACCAATTTACACAGAGTTAATTTAATTTATATAGATATTTATAAAAGTTTGATTACTAATTAAATATTCAATCATTCGTCGTGATTACGTTTATTTGGCATAATATTCTTTCCAGCTGATTTTATATATTTTTCTCTACATCGTTCAAATTTATGAAATTATTTATATTTCATTTTTTATTTTCCTGCAGTCTCACTCTGGCCAAATGAAGACATAAGTTTTCAATCGATTTTCCTCCTCTCTCAAGCCAGTGCTATTTAATACATTTTTTTTTCTTACACGGAGTGCGCATTTTCCCCGGTTTATTATACTTATTTTTTCTTTTGTGTGTCACCAGCCACCGTGATACTCGTTAGACGACTCGATTTCCTGGTTTCTTACAATATAGGTAGTCGAATTCGTTTCCACGCTTTAGTACCATAGGCGGTGTTTTGTTGTTGCATATTATATTATCATATTGCGATCAAAGACGAGACATTTTTTTTTTCGCGACAGTCGTATTGTACGGTAATATTTTTGTATTTCGTTCACATTTTGATGTTATTGTTATTTGTTACGTCATCCGCAAATCAAAATTTGTTGTACTGTATTATTACGACGTCAAATCAGTCTATCAGTAATCGGATGTCGGCTGTAGATATAATATAAATAAAAATAAAAACTCGCACCTATTGTTTTACTTAAAATTAATAAACTCAAAGAATATCGTTTTACATATAATTTCAAATAAACTGACGAAGAGATGTGATTAGATATATGTGTATATTTGATTTCTTTTACACCTTTCGGACTAATTCGTGAATCCCCGTTTTTACCTCTGTACTTGGTAGTATACTATAATAATATAATAAGTTATTCCACCTGCGTATACGTTTTTAACAGTCTGGATTAATTAGGATTAACCTGAAAGTATGCAAATTTTCATTTTACACAATAAATTTCACATAAAAACAACGAATTCGTGTAATCGACGGGGTCCAATAAAGTGTACCACGGATATCCATTGTTCGTATGAATAGACCAAGGAATATAATAAATATTATGTAACTAATCAATCAATATGATTAGTATGGATACCATATAATCTGGATGTCCAGTCGTTTTAATAAAAATATCATATTGAAAACTCACTATGGATGATTGCTGAGCGTTTCGAAACGTTCTGCGAGTAATATCTATATACTATAGTGCTCAAGTCGGCAATATTAATCGTCAACTGATCGCAAATTCATGTGTATTATAATAATATTATTCAACGGCTTTCTATGTATTTAATATGTTAAGTAGGGATATACTACATTGTATATTTGTATATTAACCACATTGGCTGATTTAATTGCTATGCTAAGTACTAAGTATAAACTAGTTGAAAATTTAAGTTAATTTCAAATTTTTGCATTTAACCTGTATTAACTATACATTTTTAATTTTACTTAATTTTATTTATATCAGTTTAATAAATGAAAATTATTTAAATAAAATCCATGTTACGTTTATTAAATATAAATAATAATTATAGATATAATAAAATATAATCATTGGTAATGTATTTTTTTAGGATATTTTTGCCATTAGTAAGGATCGCTCAATAGAAATACGGACATTTATTTTAAATTATCTATAAGCTATTTATTGAATGTATATTAAAAAAAAAATACTTTACCTCAGTTGGTTTCTATACAACTATTAACTTAACTGAGTAAAAAAAAAGTTAACAATTCACTTAACATTATTTCGGTTTTTTTTTTTTTATTAACTTAACTCAGTTAAAAAACTTTCCAGCCTTTGAAATGATGGTCGAGCAAAATCACAGTGAGACGTGACACATCGGCTACCTTTTAAAAAATCTTTTCACTGTAATAGGAGCAAACTCTAGAATAAAATACATGCTGGACCGTCGGTGTTTGCCAACGAAACGACTGTTAAATCCACCATTGCTATGTTTACGGATTGCAATCAGTATATGTAGGTTGTAATCGTACAACAATCGACAGTCGTGTTTTATTATTCAATTTAATTGTATATATGTACTTAGGACTTTTAGCAAGCTTATAGAAATGTTATAATTTATGTACTTTTTTTTATTATTTTTAGGTATGTCGACGGTTGTTTGCAGAGTTGCGACGACGCAGACGGTTGCAACCCGGCATCGCCTGCCAAGTCTCTGGACATGACACTACTAATGATGTTGGTGGTGATGCCACTTGTAGCCCGTTTTATACCGCACGAATGGGCACCGGACGCGTGACGACTGCTCGTGCGCGAATGTAATACCACGTCCATAGGTGTATATTTTTTTGGAAAAAAAAATACTCGCTCGAGGTCATTCGGGCGCGTTTTCTAACGACGATGCCGTGAACAGACACGTGATGATCAATTATTAAACGGGGTGCCTTGTACATACGTATACGATGTAATAATATAACGTCACCGTGAACATCGAATTTTCACCCCACTCCTGTCCACTACCCAAACAACCCCATACGATACAATATCCAGACATTATACTGCCTTCCTCCACTGACCAAATACAAGTAAACGGTTGTCGAGTGTTTGTATTCAACTTGTAACGTGCTTTTCGCGTGAATTGTTAATTATTATTATTATTATCATTATTATTCATTAACTATTATTATAGATTATTAATATTATATTGTAACAATTTAAGTAACATTACATATCCCAGTTGAGCATATCTTACTGATGAAACTATTTCCATTTAAAAACACTTATTATTATGTAGATGATATTATATTACGATAAAAAAAATCATATATATTATATTATACTATTTTAAACTTTCTATAAAAATATATATGACATACATGTATATTATATATAGATGGTAAATTACGTGTTGGACTTATTAAAACATTTGAATGTATTGTTGTTTTGTAATTCGATATCACTTTATGTCTTTTCCTCAATTTTCTAATAACAGCGTTTGTTTATTTTAACTTTGTTTTACTGGTGATAGGTATTGCAGTACCGATAAAGGGTATAGATATTTTTAAATATTTTATATTAACTTCTACACAAAATGATCCTTTTAAAAGTAAACACTCATTTTATTGATAAAGTATTAAAAAGTTTTTGGGAATATTTTTTTTTTTTAAACCATAATTTAAAGTCAATATAAAACAACATTTTTGTAAAATAAATGTTGAAGACAGTATGCGTATTTAATTTTACATTCATAAGCAGAATATATTTTTTCAATATATAAAAATCGATTTTCTAACGAGTACCTACTTAGTCATGACTACTAATAACTAATGAACGGTATAAATTTAATAATATACTATCCACTCATCTAACCTTTAAAATACTTATAACTTAATGACTATAATCGTACTCGAAATTTAATATTTATACATTGATATTCTAAAAACAAAATATTTTATTATGGAATATATAAAATCAAATATATCTTATTGTATGAAAATATTTAAATTCTTAAGAAATATCAAGATAAAAATCAGTGAAACATATACATTTTTTTCAACAATATTGTTTTTTAATAATTTTAGATTATTTAATATATATATATATATATTAAAAACCGTTAATATTTTTCGAAATAACATCGGTGCGTAACGCCAAGTCACAAGTCACATATTTAACTATTTTTTTTTTCAGAAAATTAACTGCCAAACGTATAATGTTAACCACGAATCGAACGTATCCCACAAAGTTTATACCATAAATATTTATTGTAGTTTACGGCGAAACGACTGTGTGCATACCTCTCTCTCTCTCTATCCTCCGTGTAATATAATATATAATGTAGCTCGTTTCGTGTGACGGCATTGCGTGCGTCGAAGACGAGGCGGAGCCGAATTTCTGAATGGATTTTTTTCGACATTACGGCCAAAGGTAGAACACCGAGGGTTGAACAATTTAGGTCAAAACCATGTTTAAAGTTTTGATGGTGTACGTGAGTAACAGTTTTATAAGCACCGAGTTTTGTAAAAAAAAAAAATTATATACAACATATATAATCATTGATTGAAATTAATAATCATGAGAGAGGTTAAAACGCGTAACGCGTATACCATCAAAAAATAACTGCGTTTTACTTCCGTCATATTGATTTATTATTATTATTATTCATATTAATTTTTAACGGACGTCAACGTGGTTTCATACACATTTTAATCATAGTTATTTACATCGTAATCATGGCCAATAGCATTGAATCTAAGAACAAAATACTATATTATAGCAAATAGGACAAATAGGTACGCGGAGAGCTATTTAATATCTCACTACAAATGCAACAGGTAAGTCACGGTATAACCATTTTTCTTGCACAGTATTACGTACGTTTAGCGACGAAGTCACTGGTGTACAGTTTCTATTGTGTATATAATATAATAAACGCACACATATATAGTAATGGGGAGGTCTATATCAAGAATAATAGCCGACTGCCAACATGAAAACGAAAACAATATTATACTTTTATAATAGTTATTTATCGACTATCGAAAATTGTTGTCATGTTGGCCATAATTTTTGAAATATGTGCTCACGCAGTGGTTCCGAGAACTAATGCAGTTTCCGGATCGGTATATACCTACCTACTGCTTTGTACGGAAAAATCAGAACACCGCACCGCGATACGCCAATTATGTTATAATAATATGTTATAGGCGGACTCTCGGTAACTCGGGCCTTAATGAATTGAAATTCTCGATACAAAAATTCTCCTTCAAACGCCGTAATACATGCATGGTTTTTGATGTATAATAACTTGATTTTTTTTCTTCGAACTCAGAGTTACATAGGGTTGACTGTATATAAATAATATAATATTGATTTAAAATATTGTAATACGTACAAAAGTAGTATCGTGTAAAAAAGTGATTTGTTTTTTAATTAAACCGCCGTCAATAATAATAATAATAATAATATTCGTGATTCGCGTTCGTTAGGTCGTTGGACGCTTTCAATGTACGAGGTGTCCGTTGATCTACCTACTGCTTTATCGTTTTTAATAAAAATAATTTTATTCTTTATTTTGTTTTCAATACATACAAATTTAGTTATAGAGAGTATTATCGAAATTCAATTTGTAAATATCTGCAACCTAATATAGTTGAAATGCAAGAATAGTAATTTATTTGAAAATGTTTATGTGTATCAATAGTACTTATTATATCAATAATTATAGGGTTTTATAGTAATTATATTTATCTAAAAATAGTAAAATTATGCAATACCATTCATCCGGTTTGCATTTTAAATTATTATAATTAATATAACATACCTAGTTAAAACGGTTGAAAATATAGAAATATTTTTAATTGTATGCAAATCGTAAAAATATATTACACAAAAAGTTGGTGACTAGTTGTGTACGTAAAAAAAAATATGGATTATTATAATTCTCTGTTGCCATGTGCATAGCGAGGTATAGATACATATTTAAAACTCGAATTCCTAAAATATTTTCAACAAATTATGCCAGTAAATAAATTTTAATTTAATTTTAGAAGCTTAAAAATATTTAATTTTTAAGTAGATTCGATAACCATGTAGAAATTGAATAACGTGTTGAAGCATAATATTATTTAATATTATATTTTATACTTTTTTTATATTTTTCTTTAAAGTACGAACAATTCTCGATAAAAAATTCATAATCTAACTGAATATAACGTTGAAATTTAAACAATACTTTTATAGCACAATTTACAAATAAAATTATGCTCGTCCAACTATGTATGTATATAGATAATAATCTCGTGTCTAAATTGAACTTTAAATAATTAAATTAATGGTTTTCAAACGATACAGTTTATAAGTTTTATGATTATCAAGTTTTAATTGTTAAAATAATCAATAACGTCCGTCTTACTAAATTATGTATGTTCGCAAATATTATATAATTGATAAATCGATTATGAATTAATTTTGTTATCGCTAAAACACTTGACAGTTTCACGTTCAATAGGATTATATTAATGAAGTGCATCATTAAAAATATTTCTAGACGCGTATACACAACGGTTATTTCAGTGTTCAACAAATGGCAAGCGTTCAAAATAACTCAATCCATCATGGCGCGAAATAAATATAAATGAGAAAAGACTCCGGAGACAAGCTAAAAGGTGCGAACACCATACTTAGGCCAACACGGCACGAACAACAGATTTTTTTTCGTTACACGTATTTTTGCTCAATTTGTTATTTTCTCGATTTTAAGAAGAAGAAAAAATAATAATAATAATAATAATAAATAAAGTTCAGTCTGTTTTTAAACATACATTTCTTTTGCGATAGATTAAAATATATAATACACTGAACGACGAAAATATACTGTGTGGCCGTAAATTTACTTCCCTCGAATTATGCCAGATTTATATTTCTATCGAGCGAACGAACCAACATAAAAAAACAGCATTGATTATAAAATAATAGAAACCATATACACACACTCGTGGACGCGCGCGCGCGTGCTTACAGACAAAACTAACAAAACACAGAGGTCGATCGATGATTCGATACCGATGTAGCTGCGAAAATTTACTCAGACCATATTTTAAACCCCTTCCATCTGTGTTAAATTATTCCTAATGAATATTATTATTATTCACTCCACATTAAAACTTCGTCACTATATATAATATATTTGCTATATATCTATGTAAACATCGAGATAATAAAATGCCATATTGAATTTTTACTTGAAATGTTATACGATGAAATATTATGTATTCTCTAGGGAAATTTGAGCCTTAAAATTTTTTTTCGTGGTTGAAAATTCATTGGAAATATTTTGCGGTAAACAAAAATTCACCAGTAAAAGGGCGGACGTAAAATAACTACGGATACTATACATTTTAACGTGGTTATTATAATATTTTATTAGTGTGTAGGTTGCCGCTGTTATTACTCCGACGTCGTACCGTGAGACAATATCAATTTCGTGGCAGTGTACACAATGTATATTGATTCCTCGGCCGAATACAATCAATCCGATTTCCGATCTATTGAGCCGCATTTGTGTAATTGCCCATAAAATCATTTACTCCACAAAAAACACAATGTTTTTATATAAATATATATATATATATATAGGTAAGAGGTAACCAATATAAAATAGACCTTCGAGACTGCGGTCAGACGTCGAGTCTAAAACAAATTAAGTTTCTTTTTTTATATTAAAAGTCTGTGTTCTCAAATGTAGTCCGTTCAATCGAATAAACGAAATTGAAAAAATCCTTTTTGTGTTAAAATTGTTTTCGACTTCAAATTGCGCTTAATACGTATTATTAAGACGGTCGCAGAAATAAATTCAACGAGTGCGATCGTTATTCAACAACGTTACATATATTACTTTATCGACCAATCTAACGAAACATAACTTTCGATGTATCATAAATTACACGTAATATCATGATATCTATTATTTACGTACAGAATATGTGGCATGTCATAACGTTATAACAATATACATTATACATAATATATATATATATATATTAAAAGCATCGGCAAGCATAATTTTTGTTTTGTTTTTTTCATTGCATTAAAACTTTTTTTGTTTATTTTAAACTAATTATAGTTTATGATTTATTGATATAACAGTCGTTTTAGTGCTGTTATCGATTTTGTTTTTAACGCATAAATACGCCCGCGTTGTATAATTAAATAATGCGCACCTGCTGGTGGCCTAAGCGATCTACCCAACTTTTCATAATCTATAACTTATTTTTAGCGATCTACTACGAACTCCGACAACCGCGTGATTAGGTATAATTAGTAAACCATTTCGCTAATAACTATATGCGAGTACAAGTAGCAAAATTGTGGACCACTATACTCAGACCCTCGTGATATTTGGATTTATCCATAAAAAAGTGTACATTTTATAGACCCACAAACCGGGGTCAAGGGACCATACCCAGCACATCGAATGTATAAAGGGTATTACAAACCAAAAATGTAATATATATATATATATATATATATATATATGAGTCAATACCGCTTCCTATTTGATTGAAAAGCTGTTGGAAAAAATAATGGTGAAATCTATAAGCATCCATCAAATGATTCAATATTCAAAGATTTTCTTCTGAATGACGTGAAAGCAACCTTTTGTGAGTAATTTATAAGTATTATTTTTAATGTAGGTTACACAACGTTTTATAACTTAAAAATATTTTTTAATGTAACAAGCTATTATTTTGATAAACTAATATTTAATAAGGATAATAACCCAACATCAATATGTATATAAATGTAAAAATGTGTACCCTTTAAATTACATTTTTTACACAATGTAGCATGTACACAAGACTAATAACCTTAGATGTTGAAGCCTTTCTTTCTTTTCAATAAGAAAAAATAATAGGGGTAATATAATTTAATACATTTTTTTTAATTATTTGTATGTATTATTATTTGTTAGGTTTTTTTTTTTTGCAACTCTACAAATATTTGTGTATTCGATCTGATCAAGTATAGTCAAACACACAGAAAATGAAAACATTAATACCGTAAAACGTTGTGAATGAATTAATCTCATGTGACATTATATGTATCATGTATAATTAAATTAATTATTGTGTATGACGATTATTATATCAATTAATAATTTATGTTATGTTATATATCACACGCTAACGAGCTTTTAAGTATATGTAGGTACAAACCGACACACAAACCTATACACACGACCTTAGATGTTCAGTAGTCGCATTTCTATAATGATAATCATATATTATTCTACAAAGATATCATGATGGAATAATGCAATATTATTATGTAAATGTAATAATAATATGATAGTCATATTTTACAAAGTCATATAATAATATTATTGTAATTACGTAGTACGCTATGAATAGCTCACGGCCGTCAACAGAGTTTCGTGTTATTTTATTTTTTTTTATAATAAATACTATAATATTTCAATGATTGGGTATTTCGGCCAAGAGAGAACACGAAAGAAACATAACATGCGACCGAAAGTTACGAACGATCGGAGCTTTATGCCACATGCAATATGAAAATAAAAACACCAATCAAATCAATTGATATAATATCTAACTATCACATTATATTTTTCTTACGACCAAGTGCATAAAATGGTTTATGTTTTCGATGTTTAGCGATGTCATATAAAATATATATAATACCTATTTATACCAAAATATACGTTAATCAGTTATAAATATGACTTGTGTAACTTCTCAAAAACAACTATTACGATAGAAAATTTAAAAAAAAGATACATTCATTCACCATATTTTTGTAATTTAAGTACTACGATAATAATTACAGGTCAAATAAAACTAAAAAGTTTGTTTATACCATTGTATATACATTGTAATTTGGTATCTATCGACAAGGTAATAATTTATAATGATAATATGTTGAATAAAATGTAAGATGCATCTATAATTTCTAATACTATATTTAGTACGTTACATATTATACACAGACAAATTAACACAGACATTTGATCAATCTTAGAGGTCAACTATTGCGGTTTGATATTTTATAATAATCTGTAAAAAATATACAGTTAAGTGAATTAACCACAATAATTTTGTATAAACTATACATAATAATTTTTATAGTTTATTATATTATAATATATATATATATATATTTATATTTAAAAAAAAATTATCTTATACATATACATATTATATATCTTATATAGCTACGACATTTGCAAACTTTTTCATCACAACTCGTTATCTAATTATCTTAATTATCTCTACTGTCTCTATACTCGTATATTGCACCGTTGTTCCGGTGTAACGTACGTGCAATACTTTATCGTACGCATTTTTTTTTTATCAAATTAAAATTTTAATGCATTATAATAGGCAGGTTACATATAAATACTAACTTTGATTCGTCGTAGATAGTTACGTAGTTTGATCTTTGATAATGCAATATTATTCAGTTACCGCCGCCCGTACATGGTATATTAAACGAGCACGTTTTTTTTTTTAAATGGTATTGACCATTTTATAGATTTATTTACATTTGGGGCCCATTTTATTGGAAAACATTTGACACGTCCAATCCGACTCTTTCATAAAAAAGTCATGTGAATTTTCAAATTTTAGTTCGTTCAAAGAAACTCGGTTACTAGTTAACTTAGTATAATAATAGTATTAAAGTTACATACTTACATCTACTAACATAATATTATTATAAAGACGACTTATTAAAAGTATTTTGAAAAATAAGCCCATACACATAGGTAGGTTATAGATATTAATGTACTATGCAATGAACGCTGACTAAACTTAGGAAATGGGTAGTAACTCATTTTATAATAATTTAAGAAGAGAGATAAGTTATTGAAGCACCTTTAATTCGCTTTATTTGTTGCATACATTTTGGCTAATTATGTGGGTAGATTTAATTGTCCATATGAGAGGATGAAAGACCTGACAAATTAAATATTTAAACATAATTTTATTTAGGCATAACATATTAGGATAGGTATGCTTTATTAAATTTATAAGATAAATTTAAAGTGTTTAAAAAAAAGACAAATAATATTATAATAAATATAAATATTATGTGTTTACTATTTAAAATTAAAGTATATGTTATATTGACTTGAAAGTAAACGTTACACATTAAGCAAACACTTTATGTCTTTTTACTTAAAATATTTAAATACACTCAGTTCATATTTCTAGTTACATAATTTACACTCAACTAACATAATATGTGTATATTTACATTAGTACAGTAACCAGTGGCGTATTCACGAGGTGGGCGGATTCTTTTTTGGCGGGAAGCTTGGTTTTTTTTGGCATAAAATTATATAAAAAAGAAATTCAAATTGAATTTTTTAATTAAAAATTGAAGTTGTTGGTTGCGGAGCTTTGTATCAAGAGTTTAGTATTGTATTTAAAAAATTGTATTCATTCGTAACCCCCTTCCCCCCAGCTATAGTAATTGTATAGGTACTTACTAAGTAAACATTGTGTAGAATTTTTAATCGCCGTAATAACTTTTTAAAAACGTATTTGAATTTAAATACCAGTCAGATGAAATGTTTTATGGCTATTATAAACAGTAATAAGTCATTATTAAAAACTAACAGATGCAATATAAAATGTACTGTATAACTCAAACTGACATGAAGTCTGAACTTAGCTATTGAATAATATAAATTTTATCGTTTCCGCCATATCACCGTTGTAACCGGAGAGCGTTTATTCTGTAAATTGAAATTTATTGACACAACATACCTATTCACTATCCCGCACGCGTCGTCCCCAAGACAATTAACGAATACAGCAATATTATACCATCAATGAGAATGAAATAATCATAAACGTAGACGTTGAAAAATGTTTTGTAGTTTTTTTCAATAAGATCACTTGTGTCCACGAATTTAAATTGTAGCCTTGAGTACCTAAAAAGATTTGGCTTACCTGTAGAACTATCGTCTAGTTCCGGGGACTGTTTCGATGACAGCGGCGGTAGTTTGATACATAGCGATTTCCATGATAATATTATATATATTGCGTATTATTATTATGGTATACTTACGCATTATTAAATTCGCTGACAAGTCAGAAAAGCCGTGTCATGACTATACAGTATTTTATAGGTGCCTACCTACATGTATCTATTGTGTAAACGGATGCAGCACAAAGAATTCCTAATCGAGTTCCGCTGATGTCGACAAACGCCTTTAATATATTATTTTATACATTATGCAAGTATAAAAGAATGTATTATTTACAATTTACAACATATAACTATAATATGCATTGGTAAACACGACATACGACACGCTATGAATAATTATTAAACGTCGCGGTATGGTTCGAAGATTAGAGAAGTCGTTACTATATACAACCGCGTACACATAATATATTATGGCAGTACCATTATTTCACATTATATACATATATACATAAATTATCAACTCAGGAAGTAATTTGTCGAGATTGTTATGGTTGATGAGCATTAAGAAGTCACGTACTCGATTTAATAAAAAAAAATTTTTTGAAGATTTTTGGTCCATATTAGGTTATACTATTAAAGTTAAAACCTTTTATAATGACACGGGTTGTAATAATGTACCGGATTTAATGATCTTTTTTGAAAATTTAAGGTCTTATCCCAAGGACCTGTATTTTATAATATTATAATCTTTATTTCTATGTTTAATAATATAATATACTATGTACACAATAATTAAAGTAATTTTATGACTTAAGTATAATATGTATAAAACATATAAATATTAATCTGTATAAAGTGTTTCAATAAAACCAAATTTATTTACAAAGTTGGATGATATAATGAAATTAATACCGTTTTGTAAAAACTTGATTCTTAAATTTGGGTTGCTAAGTAACTTTTGGTTATAAAAGTCTTTTTTTCGTGGTCCATCAAACATCATTATGAACGAATTCTACTGTACCGTTTTAATGATAAAAAAATATTTTATATTCAAATGCGCAGTTATTTATTTTAGAGATACCTCTGTTATCGAATACACAACAACCATAACTCAAAATAGTAATCAAAATAGTAATTATAGTAATAACAATTTCTATAATAATAATAATAATGGTAAAAATAGTAATAGTGATAATAATTATAAAACGTTTATATCACTATGTCGTTCTTATAAACACAACGATTTTTATTCAAGTACACACAGAGTTCAGATATTATAAAATAACGTTGAGTGTTATCAATCAGTTTTAACTTTGTTGTTTTTAAAAGTGTACTGATGAATACATTTTAAAACCTTACAGACTAAAAATATGACTAGGAAAACAAAAGTCAAAACTACACCAATCACGTCCAACAGTAGGTATTGATACCACGTCAAGTTCAAGGCGTGAGATTTCAAATGCGGTGCACCTTTGTGACGGATCACATACTCCGTCCAATATACGACTGACTGTTGAGGCGTCATGGGTCGATCTTTGAATAGGATGGAAGTAATTTTAGCATTTTTTGCATATCTGTAAACAACAATATACACATTTATTATAGAATGTATATTATAACAAATACTATTGAAAACTAATGCTAAAAATAAAAATTATAATAATAATAATAATTATTATTATTATTATTATTATATATTATTCGTAATAAATATCATCTAAGACTCACATTTCGTCGTTTATGAGTTTCGAAATGGCATTAGACAATTTTTCTTTTGTCGTCGACAACAGGTCCATAGATATCGCCATTCCAGCGAGGACCAAATGTTCAATATTTCTAGGTTGATCATAAAACAATGGAAATCCCAGTACGGGAACACCTCCGTCCACTGCTTCGTACACTCCGGACATACCTCCATGACTAATGAACAGTTTCACTTTGGGATGCACTGTAAAAAATATAATTGTTTCTATTTTTTAATTTTTCCTAAGAACAAACATTAGCTTATCCATCATAAATCGTGCCTACATAGTATTTCCCTTTGCGGAAACCATTTTTTCGTCATCACGTTTTTCGGTTTGTCCTTCATTTCGCCTTCGTATTTCCACAATACTCTCTGAGGAACGTCAGCCAACGCATCTTTAAATGCCTTTTCAATATGTTCCGGTAACGATGAGACTTTAATCGTGGAACCAAATGTGAAGAAAATCACTCCGTGAGGTGAGTTTTCGATGAAATCTAATATGTCCTTGAACAAAAATATTAATGATTTTTTAAAAATTAGCATATTGTATATAGCTAACATAATAATTTCAAACGGAGCAATAAATGTATTGATTCTATGATGAAATGTGTTTTATTTTGTGTATGTAGACATACAAGTACTCAAATAAATTATTGGATAATCAACTTTGAGGGTAGTTTTAGATATTATAATATATTGGATCTAGTTTACACATTATAGATAAAATCAAAACTTTTCAGAGTTTTTCAGAACAATGGTGGAAAAAATTGTACCTAAAAAGTATTTGAAATTATAAAATTAAAAAATTGTTTATAATATTTACAATTCATGATTAGAATTTAATAATAAATCAGATTGATATGACTGTGTCGAAATGTCTAAATTTAATTTCACGCACAATTTATCATCATAAAATCGTCAATGGTAATCAACTGCTAGTTTAAATATTACATAATGTTTTATAAATATTCTTACCTTTTTATTCTTTCTGATCGGGTAAAAATTATTTTTGCTATTCCTCATTATATAAATTTAATCAATTACTATTTAAGTTAGTTTTTTAATCAAACAATCATGGCGTCGATATTTTTAATTTTTAATAATTTTTTGTAGAAATTTAAAATTTTGATGCCATGATGGTTTGATTAAAAATAACTAACCTAAATAGTGATTGATTAAATTTATATAATGAGGAATAGTAAAAATAATTTTTACTTAATCAGAATGAATAAAAAATAGATAAGTGGTATTAATATATGATATTTAACTAATAATTTTAATAACTGATAAGTGATAGTAAATGTTTATTATGAATTATGGTATTATAATGTATAATTTGCTTTTTGATTGTGTACAAATACTACAGTTCCAAAAATATTATCAGAGCGATTAGATTCTAAATCTAAATATTATTGAGAATTAATGTCGTATTTTTAACTCAAAATTGTACAACATAACTCATTCACACCATTATTAACGTATTATTAACCGTTATTATTTTGACCTAAACACGATCATCGAAAGTAAGATAATGTGTACTTATCGCACAAAATATTTTAAAATTTTATCACAAGAATAACCGGTATATAATAGTGATATAAATAGTAATAAGCTAGCTATAACTGATTTTTTGAAAAAACCAATCAAAAATTATTATAAACTAATCAAATTAAGTTAATAGAAAACAAGCCATTATACAGTGAAGTATGCTGTTGTAAATAGTTAACATAAATTTTGGAGTTCTATTTTGAAAATATATTCAATCGATTCATTGAATAGGTTTTTTTAAAACAATTTTGGTCCCGGAAATCATTGATAATAATTTCACCATGGAAATATTTCAAGAATTGAATTTCCAAATCTAACATACTTAAACACGATCATGCAATAAGTATATCAGGTAAATCAGTTATAATACGATAATTTAATAATCGCTTACTTCCGGTATAGTTTTGGCGGGTTTCAGGTGTATACCACCTACGTATACGACGTTTGGTGTGATCGGTCTCGGGGACTCGGTGACATAATGACTGTTTTGAAAGATGATGGACGGATTGACGGTCGGAGACAGATCATATGATCTCCTATCCGTAATCAGAGTAACTAGCTCATCGTACCTGGTCCTGACCATGCTGTACGTCAGCAAAGCCGTGTTGGTGAACCTCTGGGCAAATGTTCCGGGCACAGCGTGGCTGGCAAACAAGTTGGATACGCAAGACGGGTTTGACAAATGACCTGTGAATATCCGTTCGGTGAAAGTGATCATCGGTGACGGAATCAAGTAAATCACTGGCAGACCAAGCGTGTTGGCTATGTATGAAATGCAATCGAAGCTTAATGGTTCGACTAAGAGCAAATCGTAGCGGTCACGTGTACCGGAAGTTAACAAGTCGACTAGTTTCCGGTTTCCGTGTATCACGTCACAGTAGAACCGGGAAAGGCCAGATAAAGTCTTAACCAACGCAAACGGCTCGCCAAAGTCCCGAATTGTCTGCATCGCGTCCAGGTCGAGCTTCATCGGAAAGTCGTCGGACGTATCCACCTCTGTGTAATTTGTCCGGTCGCCGTCCAGAAAAGGCGTAAAAACGGTCACAGTGTGTCCGGCTTCCACTAGTGAACTAAGTACCGAGCTCATAAAGTTCCAATGGCTCTTTCCCGCTACCATTTCGATTGCCAGTATTCGAGAAGCCTCCGTGACTGGAATCGTTTGCAGGTTAACCGATAACCAAAACAACAATGTTAGGGAGATCGTGTTGGAGATTTGCTTCGCCGCCATCAGAAGTTTTTTTGTTTGTGCTGTTATTACCGAAAACGTGTACACGATTTGTTTTAGTTAGAGATGGGATTTTGATTTTTTTTTTTTGTAAGGATAAGCTACAATATTCAATGTATCGGCACTATAGGTTACTACCGCGTGTATGTTATGCAAGTATGTACGCGTTGGAACAGCTACGGACGCGAATTACGTCTGTGCATGGTCGAGTTTTGTCAGTCATTACACATTTGACGGAAACCGGTACACAATATAAAGTACTTACCTATATAAAATTAATCCTTAATTATCCTTCATAATGACCACGTTATTATAATAATACGGAAAAATTTCACATCATTATACATTGTACATCATAATATTATAGATACGATTCGTTTTCCTATTTTTTAAAATTTAATTACTATATTATATGCACGTATACGTTTTTAAATCAAATTACATAGTATATGCCTGTTGTTTAGTTCCTCTTGCTTGTTTGTTTGTTTAGCTATAACTGGTTTTCAATGCCGTATCGAATTCTTGTGTTCTTTTGAGCGATTACATTAAAATACTGCTGATCAACCCGGAGGCGTAATAACGGTCGAGCGAGGTGAATAAATCTCCCACGATCCTTATTTTACGAAAATTTTGAAATATTTACAATTTAATTGTAATCCAACTATAACATTATAAATAATTGCGTTTTTAATAAAGTCTTGGATTTTATTTTTATTTTTGAACTTGAAATTTAGTTTTTTCAGTTTTTCTCTAAAACAAATTAAATCCCCCCTCCCCGAGGAAAATTTCTATTAAGGATATACTAGGTCAACCCTTAGTGCAGTTTTTATTTTAAAATAATATTTTTTAATACTATACGAATTTAAAACCTACGAATAGGAAGTTACGGTTATGTATGTTTACTTTAAAGATAGAAAAAGTTTGTTGAATAATTTTACAAACGATGAGACATTATTAGTATTTATGTAGCATAGAGAGGGACGCGATATTATTTATAAATATACATTATACACAAATATGTATTTATATATATATATATATATAATGCACATTCTAGTTTATAATTTAATAACATAAGTAGGACCCGAGAAGCGAAATTATAGGTAAGCGACATAATGTTTTGTTATTTAAAGCCACTACCGTAGGAAAAGAGTCCCGCTGCTTTCGTAAAGTTCAGCAGGTGTGTGCGTGTGTCTGTGACTGCTGAACGCGGAGAGACGAATGACTATTATACTGACCTCAGTGGAATAATTTAATTTTATGTTTGTTTAAATGTAATAAAAATGTTTTGGATCATAAAAAATGTGTTATACTTTTTTTGTAATAGTTTAACGATCGACCTTTAAAGACTGAACTGTGCTAAGGTATAAAACGAACATAAATACTATATGATACGATGAGGTCTTAAAAGGAATTGGTGTAAAACGATAGACGTATGTTATCGTACATCAGCTTAATTTATTTATGTCAACCAAATTAAATTATTTATAGTTATTAATTTGAGAGTATACGATGACAAGGAGTTTTAGGTTTTGCGTGTTTCAATTAATATGAGTGGTACCCAACGATATTTACGGAATAGGGCAATTTTATTACGTGTGCTTTGGCATTTTTTTTTTTTTTTTTTTTTGAGGATAGTATGAACATAACTATGATGTATATCGGGTAAAGAAGTGAGGTACCAGAAGCACTTTACTTTTGTCATGCGTTTTGGTTGGTTTGTCATTGATACATTATTTTTGTGAGTAGGCTTGTACTGTACACTATACCAAACATATTATCCGAGTTCAAAGTTTTGATAAACAACTTACACTTGTACTTTTATTTCTGTCTTACGGCAAAGACACAGTGTTTGGATGTATGTTTGTCAACGGCAGCCTGGACCGGGAGGCTGGTTGTAAAATACCGATTGGGTCGCTTTGTATGATGATACCACTGGTCGGTGATACAAAATGAATTATGTGAACAAAATATAACTTAATTATCATAATAATATTGTAATTTCTATTCAATATTTTTCCTAATTATTATTTTGGTGCAATAATATCAAATGTATATCTAATATTTACATATTATCGCAATTCTAAGATGAAATAATTAATATTACTGTATTAATAGTGTAGAATATGTAAGCCACAGGGTGGATTTTAATTTTTTTTTTTTACGAGTGCAAAATTTTTTTTTCTTAACATGGTAAATTGGTAAACAATGCGTAATATGCAACTTATTAAGAAACCCACCATTTGAAACAGAAAGAGATAAATATGGTTATGATACTAACAGCAATGATAATAGTGATACAGACTATGAAGAATGTAATATTACGATCACACAAAAACAAGAACAATAAATACAAAATATAAGGGGAAAATATGATACTGAGGAATGTATGTATTGCTTGATTTTGATATGTTGTTAAAATATCTTGTATAAGAGCAATATAGATACATTCTATTATTTATAAAAATATATTTTTGGTATATGAATATGGCAAATGGTATTGAACTATCTTTCACACAAATAAACTGTGAAAAGTCATTTAGTAAGTTGAAGTTAATAAAAACAAGATTGAGAGCTACATTGGGTCAAAATAAATATGAAGCTTTTATGATGATGAGTGTAGAAAAAGGTCTTTTACAAGATGTAAAATTCAAAGAAGTAATTAAGTGCATTAAGAACTCAGAACTATAGTTCATTATTGATAAAAATAAAATAATATTATAAGTATAATATACAAACATGTGACTGATTAATTTCTAAAATAATTAATAAATATTTAACCTTAATTAAATTACTATAATACAATTTTTTTTTGTCACTATTATAAAAACTCTAAACGATAAAAGTACTAGTTTATTATTTGTTGAAAACATATTAAACCGCCTATAAGAGCGAGACGAATTGCAGGAAGAATGTAAAAATACAAATATAATATATAATTAAGCTTTTTTCTTATTTTTAGTAAACGAACTGCTATTGAATAGATAACATTGTCAGCAAATATAAGACTTACATTCAATTAATATTAATAATAATAACAATAGTAAAAGTCACTGTGATAATAAGTATCAAATGTTTATATGGTGGAGCTGTATGTACTATCAATGAGTTTTGACTTTGTCGTTTTTAAAAGTGTAATGACGAATACATTTTAAAACCTTACAGACTAAAAATATGACTAGGAAAACAAAAGTCAACACTACACCAATCACGTCCAACAGTAGGTATTCATACCACGTCAAGTTCAAGGCGTGAGATTTCAAATGTGGTGCACCTTTGTGACGGATCACATACTCCGTCCAATATACGACCGACTGTTGAGGCGTCATCGGTCGGTCTTTGAATCGGATGGAAGCAATTTTAGCATTTTTTGCGTATCTATAAACAATTTACACATTTATTATATAGATATATAACAAATACTGTTGAAAACTAGTGTTGGAAATCATATTATGTATTATTCGAAATAAATATTATTATCTAAGACTCACATTTCGTCGTTGATGAGTTTCGAAATGGCATTAGACAATTTTTCTTTTGTCGTCGACAACAGGTCTACGGATATCGCCATTCCAGCGAGGACCAAATGTTCAATATTTCTAGGTTGATCGTAAAACACTGGAATACCCAGTACGGGAACACCGCCGTCCACTGCTTCGTACACTCCGGACATACCTCCATGACTAATGAACAGTTTCACTTTGGGATGCACTGTAAAAAATATAATTGTTTCCTAAGAGCGAACATTGGCTTATCCATCATAAATCGTGCATACACAGTATTTCCCTTTGCGGAAACCATTTTTTTGTCATCACGTTTTTTGGTTTGTCCTTCATTTCGCCTTCGTATTTCCACAATACTCTCTGAGGAACATCAGCCAACGCATCTTTAAATGCCTTTTCAATATGTTCCGGTAACGATGAGACTTTTATCGTGGAACCGAATGTGAAGAAAATCACTCCGTGAGGCGAGTCTTCGATGAAATCTAATATGTCCTTGAACAAATATATTAATCTAACTTAATTAAAACTTATTAATACATTATTTTTTATTCCAGTAAATCAACATACTTTCAAATAACAAATAAAAGAATAGTAAAATTACGTTTAAAATCGTTTTTATTCTCTCAAATACTCATATTAATATTAATAAATTGTACACTTCATTTTTTCTGTCTGTTTGTAAATTACATATAAATGAAATGTTTCTTATAACTTAGGTTAACACCATTGTCAATTAAGTGAAAGATATAACATAAATGGTATTTTGCTTCTTACATACAGGTATTGAGGTATGTAATTTAATATTACATTTAATATTATGCATACTCTAATAGCATAATAAATCAGAGAAGCTAATAAGTGAATAATTCAAAAATAAAAATAAAAAACATATGGATTTTCTAAACACAATCCTTTGATGATTCAACTATTCGACAATCATAACTCATAAAATTAACACTTAATCTATTATTATAGTTTTAGGATGTTTATAATTGTTTAATAATAAAATTATAATTTAATAAATAATAATAGTTGGTAAGTAAAAATAGTAAATATTTAATAATATAATAATATTAAACTATTTTTATACATATTTTTTGGCGTATTATCGTTTGTTTTTTTTATGTATATTTTTATGCGTGTTTTGCCAATTTAACATACCCAATTTATAATTTTTATTCTAATTTACAAAATATCGTTTTATATTTAATTTTTAGTCGGGTCATTGCAGTCCAAATTATAAATATGTTCAATTTAATTTTATTTTTTATATTTTAGTATAATTTGAAACTTTTAGGAAGTTTTTTCTAAAACCTATTTTTTTTGTTTATTTTATATTATTGGTCGTCTTTTGTAAGTATTATATAGGTTTATTGTACATAATTATTTTTTTATAGGTACTTGATTTCCAAAAAGATTTTAAAAAACCCTATGAATACTCTATGTGAATTTATAAGTTGTAACTAACCATCGTGTTTAAACTATAATTTTTTTACAATATCCATAGATGGATATAGATAGCCTATGATAAGGAATAAATATTATCTTATTTTTATTCAATAAAAAGAACCACACAAAGATATTAAAAATGAATATTTGAATATAAATCTAACCTAACTTAAGTAGCTAAGTTCTTTAAAAAATAAAAATATTTAAATTTTAAGTTAAGATTAATTGAATAAGGAAAAACATTTTATCGTATCCTATAATTATGTCAAATTTAATATTTAATTGTTTTAAAGGACTTAAAGTTCATAATTTTTTATCAAATTAGCACATTGGTATTTTTTTAGATTTGTGTTTAACATCACGTGTGGTCGCGTCAATTTTTGATATGTTAAACAATCTAACTAATATCATAATTTCAAATTCTATGTAGAGCAATACATTTATTGATTTTATTGATGATGTTTGTTTTATTTTGTGAATATTATACACAAAACACAAGTCCTCAAAAAATTGCTTTGATATTCAAATTTAAGGGTAGTTTTGGATATTAAATTTGATTTGGTTTAAACATTTGTGAAAAATTTAAAATTTCCTAGAACTTTAAAACAATTTAGAAAAAAATATGTACTTACATAGAACTTTTAATTATAAAATTAATAGAATTTTTATAATATTTATAATTCATAATAATTTTAAATAATATAATCGTTTAACATTGTCTAAATTTAATTTCTTGCACAATATTTTCTTATAATTTAAATTTAAACGGTCAACGACATATTGTTTAAATAATTATACAATTATTACATTTAACAGTAACATTAACTACATTTTTACATTATTCTTACATTTTACGAAATGACATAATTGTCACTAATTATAACTTACCATATAAACTACCATGGAAATATTTCAAGAATTGAATTTCCAAATTTAACATCATTAAACACGATCATGTGGTAAGTATATCAGGTAAATCAGTTATAACACGATAATTTAATAATCGCTTACTTCCGGTATAGTTTTGGCGGGTTTCAGGTGTATACCACCTACGTATACGACGTTTGGTGTGATCGGTCTCGGGGACTCGGTGACATAATGACTGTTTTGGAAGATGATGGACGGATTGACGGTCGGAGCCAGATCATACGATCTCGTATCGGTAATCCGAGTGACTAGCTCATCGTACATGGTCCTGACCATGCTGTACGTCAGCAAAGCCGTGTTGGTGAACCTCTGGGCAAATGTGCCGGGCACAGCGTGGCTGGCCAACATGTTGGATACGTAAGACGGGTTTGACAAATGACCCGTGAACAGCCGTTCGGTGAATGTGATCATCGGTGACGGGATCGAGTAGATTACGGGCACACCAAGCGTGTCGGCTATGTACGAAACGCAATCGAAGGTTAACGGTTCGACTAAGAGCAAATCATAGTGGTCACGAGTTTCGGAAGCTAACAAGTCGATCAGCTTCTGGCTACCGTGTAACATGTCACAATAGTACCGGGGCATGGTGGATATAGCCTTAACTAACGTGAACGGTTCGCCACAATCCCGGATCATCTGTATCGCGTCTAAGTCGAGCTTCATCGGAAAGTCGTCGGACGTATCCACCTCTGTGTAGTTTGTCCGGTCGCCGTCCGGAAAAGGCGTAAAAACGGTCACGTTGTGTCCGACTTCCACTAGTGATCTGAGCATCGAGCTCATGAAGTTCCAATGGCTCTTTCCCGCTACCGTTTCGATTGCCAGTATTCGGGAAGCCTCCGAGAACGGAATCGTCTGCAAGTCAACGGACAACCAAAACAACAACGTCAATGAGACCGCAGTGGAAATTTTCATCGCCGCAATCGAATTTTTTTTTTTTTATAATTACCGGAAACAGTACACGATCCGTTTTAGTTACAGACGTGGTTATGATATTTAAGGTTAAGCTTCAAAATTGTATGTCTCACCAATATGTAGGTTACTACCGCGTGTATATTATGCAAGTCTGCATGCGTCTGAACACCTCCGGACGCAAATTTCAACTGTCCGTGGTCGAATTTCGTCGTTCATTAATCATTAAACATTTAACGGGAACCGGTACACAATATTACTTATTTATCTTTTCTTAATTATCGCCCGTAATGACCACGTTAAAATAAAAATGCGGAAAAGTTTCACATCATAACATCGTACATCATAATATTATACATACGATTTGTTTTCCTATTATTTTAAACTATAATTATATTATACATGCGTATGAGTTTTTAAATCAAATTACATGTATATTTTTGTTGCTTGGTGCCTCCTGTTCATTTTTTGTTTATCCAAAACTGGTTTTCAATGCCATTCGGTTCCTTTGTGCGATATTATACTGAAAATACTGCTAGTCAACTGTCTGTGCAGTTTCTATTCTAAAAATACATGTTATAATGCGACTATACGAGTTTATTATTTATGGACTGAGAAGTTATTCATTTTTACTTTAAAGATGCAAAAAGTGCGGCGAATACAAACAACGAGACATTATCAGCGTATCTTACGCTCATTTGTGTTGATACAATGATACATATGTTTTGAATAAGTACAAAATAAAAAAGTTTGTGCTATATTTATTTTAATAAGAATCAACAACTGTGTGCACCAAATTCAATGTCAAAACCAGAACTATATTTTTTTCGCGATATTAACACTATTATGATATACAAAAACACTCCTGTAAGTCCGTAATATTTACTATCACATATATGGCTTATATCTGTTTTTAAAATTGCAGGTATCTCTATTCTTGAATCACCGAATTTATCTCCTTTTTTGACACATGATTTGTTATAATTTTACAAGTATATTGTATAATATAACATTATATGTATTAAATTACTATAGAAACAGGGTTTTAGTGTCTTAAAATTATATTATTGAATAAAATGAATAATAATTATTAATAATTATGTAACCATCAATAGCATTAAATGTCAGTACTCAGTATGCATATTCAAAAGTAATTGCATTGCATTTTGATAACTCTTTTTTTTTAACAATAAAACATAGTAAAAAAGATTAGCAAATAGCAATTTATTATAGTTATCTGTCTAGTTATGGTAACACCTATTATACTTATAAGGACAAATACATTAAAACGTTTAAAATAAAAAGGGAAAGTAGGTGACCGCTATACATTACAGTATGTTTCGATTGTACCTTGTCATTGAGGAATAATTCACTATATTTGTATAGCAATTAAATTAAATAATAAATATGCAGTCAATAGTAATAAATCAATAGTCAATACTGTAAATAAATAAATATTTATATATTATATTACGATAATATTATTATAGCTAACTTGAATGTCTGAAAATTGCTTACTGTGTTTTATTTTATTTTTTATTTGACCTACTGGCATAATTCTAAATTTAATATTTTATTACCATTCATTCTTTTATTTAATTTTAATCATTAATGTATGTTTACTCGATCAAGTAATAATGGTAATTGTAACTGCAGTGATACTAATGATAATAATCAAATTAATTGAAAGTACATATATAAGTAGGTGAAAATTATAAAATTTCTATATAAAATAATTTTTACAATTAGGTAATTAAAAGATTTTGCTCCCAATACAAGGTCATAATGAACACAAAAAAAAAAATCATAAGAAATTTATAAGTTAAAAATCGTTATCTTCTAATATAGAGAAAAACAGGTATTACAATTTCAGTAACTTTGGATCATGAAGCTGAAAGAAGAAGATTTCGTATACCAAAAATAAAATAAAAACTTCTCATTATAAACAGCCATTATTAATTGGTTCCTTTATTTCAAGGTCAAAATTAATTTAATATCTGTGATCTTTAACTTAGTGCGTGTGATTTTATTATGTCTAACTAATGTTTATACAATGTTAGTTTTATTACAAACTAATTGTACAAGACTAAATGTAAAAGCGTTTACGATAACTCAACATTGCGAAATAATATGTTGGGTAGGATTTAAGCTTTTACTCGAATATAAACTTTGTGCTAAACGTATATCGGGGAATCTACAGCTCGAACTTACATCAACCAGACATTCTCAAGAAGAATCATTTCATGACTACCAACTTTGCAAGAGTTGAGAAACTACTCCATGAACTATGTAATGTTAGTACCGACAAATACATTAGACGGTCATTGACATTATAATATAATTATACAGCATAGAGACAAAATATTATTATAATAATATATGTATAATACACATTTTAGCGTATAATTCACTAACATATAAGTTCAGGGGCGGATAGGGCGATTTTATATTCAATGGCCCAGAACCAAAGAGTTCAAACATTTCGCTCGCAATACATTTACAAAACAAGTCTAAATAATTCTTACTCTAATATTATTTTATTTTAATGTAAAACTATTCGATCATAATTATTAATACATCATTTTTTTTTAATACATCACTTTATGCAGCCACCTTATCGATAATATCATAAGGGTTAATTTTAGTTAACATTTCTTTTTCAATACTCATTATAATATTAAACTTTCTAAATGCTCTTGTGACATTGAATGTCTTAAATAACTTTTTACATACTTAAGAGAAAAAAAAATACAGTTATTTTATTGCACATAGAAGCGCTTGTCATTAAAAGATCATTCTTGTTATTTTTTCTTTTCGGAGTACCGCACCACTCATACATACGATACGTTATAATTAGTATTATAGGTATTTATTATCCATAATATACATAGACAACGGGCATGGACCATTTGCGCGTAAAACAAAATTTTCGTTTAGGGTCAGTATGCAATTGCGCTTGTATAATGTAATATACTAAAATGCTTGCAAATTAAAACTTATATTTTATTGATCGATTGATTCTAATTTAAGTGACTGGGTATTGTATAACAATACGAGGAATTTTATGAAACGAATTATTATGTAATATAACTGGTATTTGATTTTGAATAATTAACGATCGAAAAATAACTTGTACAATGCGAAAAAAAATTATTTATTTTAATTATTATTATATAAAGGGGAAAAGGCCCAAGTTGCAATTATGTATTAATACTCATAAAAAAATCGGTTAGTGTTTTCATTTATCATATAATAATTATAAGTTATAATTTATAATTGACTAATACATTTTCCTTAGGTATTGTAAAATATTTTGAGCGCAATTGGTAAAATGCCTAGAAAACGTACTAAAATATGTCTATATACAATGTCATATATTATTAACATAAACGCAAAAGTATTTATTTAATTTTCAATTATAAACCAAATACCTACCAATAAAATAAACTTAATAAACTGTTTCAAAATTGTATATAGTTCGATATATTATTATTATATTATCAATAACATTCAAAACATAAAATACCGTGTTGAGACTGGAGAATTTTGTACGGACAGGGGCCCACCGGGAAAATCTCGATTTCCCAATAGACCTATCCGCCCCTGCATAAGTAGAACCCGAGAAGCAACATAATGTTTTGTTATTAAATGCCACTATACCGTGACAGAGGAGAGTCCCGCAGCTGTTGTGGAGTTCAGCAGGTATGTGCGTGCGACTGTAACTACTATACGCGGAGAGGCAAATGGCTATTATACTGATCTCGGTAGAATAATATAATATTATATTTGTTTAGATTTAATAAAAACATTTTGGGTCATAAAAATTGTGTTACACTTTTCTTGCAATAGTTTAACGATCGACCTTTAAAGAATGAACTGTGCTAAGGTATAAAATGTAATTATGTAAATAAATACTATATGATTCGATGAGGTCTTAAAAGGAATTGATGTAAAACGATAGATGTGTGGTATCGTACATCAGCTTACTTTATTTATATTGATCAAATTAAATTTTTTATAAAGTCATTAACTTGAGTGTACTTTGACAAGGAGTTGTAGGTTTTAGCGAGTGTCAATTAATACAAGTAGTAGTAAAGTATAAACAAATGTATAGATACTATAGGTGAGGACGTGAATATTTTTGTGAGTATGTGAGTGTATTGTAAATATTAAGTCAAAATTGTTGATAAACAACTTACATTTGTACCTTTATTTCTATCTTACGGCCAAGACGCAGTTTTTCTATGTATAAATGTATGTATATGTTTGCGTATGTTAGATTTAACATATTGTGATTTAAAAGTAAAATAAATAATTACACCTAAACTACTTTGTGTGATAACTTTTTTAAATTGCAGTTGGTTAAAACTATCGGTACCTAATTATGATATATTTTCTGTTCAATATATTTCATAAATAGTTTCTTTAGGTATATAATATAAATGATAAAAACTTATTTTATTTCGATTACTTTTTTATTATTTCAGTGACCAATAACCGTTGAATAAATAACAATGTCAATAAATATAACTCTTACATTAAATTAATAATAATAGTAATAACAATAATAAAAGTAATTGTGATGGTAATAAATATCAAATGTTTGTACGATAAGGTAGTACCAATGTGTTATCAATGAGTTTTGACTTTGTCGTTTTTAAAAGTGTAATGACGAATACATTTTAAAACCTTACAGAGTAAAAATATGACTAGGAAAACAAAAGTCAACACTACACCAATCACGTCCAACAGTAGGTATTCATACCACGTCAAGTTCAAGGCGTGAGATTTCAAATGTGGTGCACCTTTGTGACGGATCACATACTCCGTCCAATATACGACCGACTGTTGAGGCGTCATCGGTCGGTCTTTGAATCGGATGGAAGCAATTTTAGCATTTTTTGCGTATCTATAAACAATTTACACATTTATTATATAGATATATAACAAATACTGTTGAAAACTAGTGTTGGAAATCATATTATGTATTATTCGAAATAAATATTATTATCTAAGACTCACATTTCGTCGTTTATGAGTTTCGAAATGGCATTAGACAATTTTTCTTTTGTCGTCGACAACAGGTCTACGGATATCGCCATTCCAGCGAGGACCAAATGTTCAATATTTCTAGGTTGATCGTAGAACACTGGAATACCCAGTACGGGAACACCGCCGTCCACTGCTTCGTACACTCCGGACATACCTCCATGACTAATGAACAGTTTCACTTTGGGATGCACTGTAAAAGATATAATTGTTTCTATTTTTTACTTTTTCCTAAGAACGAACATTGGCTTATCCATCATAAATCGTGCATACACAGTATTTCCCTTTGCGGAAACCATTTTTTTGTCATCACGTTTTTTGGTTTGTCCTTCATTTCGCCTTCGTATTTCCACAATACTCTCTGAGGAACGTCGGCCAACGCATCTTTAAATGCCTTTTCAATATGTTCCGGTAACGACGAGACTTTAATCGTGGAACCGAATGTGAAGAAAATAACTCCGTGAGGCGAGTCTTCGATGAAATCTAGTATGTCCTTGAACAAAAATATTAATCTAACTTAATTAAAACTTATTTATACATTATTTTTTATTCCCTCAAATCCACATACTTTCAAATAACAAATAAAAGAATAGCAAAATTACGTTATATGATGTAACATTAAATGAATCAATAATATTAGATTTAAATTTACATTTTTTAGTACAATCTGGAACTTTTAAGTATTATTACCTTTAAACTTAACTTATTGTTTTAGTAAAATTGTTTATATTTTTCTTAAGTATATTAGATTATTGAATCATTTTTAAGAACCCTTCCCAATGTATTCATACCTTTTGAATAATATTACTTATATAATTATTTAGTAATAGAATTTCCTGTTATAAAATTATTGACCTTTTTATAACATTAATAATTCATTATCAAAATGTAATGATGAATCAGATTAATATAATATTTTTGGAATGTTTAAATTCAATTTTCTTGCCAATATTATCGTAAATCCTAATGCAATTAGCAACGGTTAACGACTTCTTGTTCTAGTATTTGTATCCTTATAATATTATGCTTAACATGTACCATTACACTTCTATAATTTCTGAATAAGTAATTATTTCTCGCTTTATTAAGTAATATAAGTAATATTTATTAATCTAAAAATTATATTATCTTAATTTTAATCATGTTTTCATCCTTGACATTTTAACCTGTTAATATTACGACTGTCTGTATGCTGTATGCCTGTATACCATGTCTTTTAACATTTAATAATTAATTTTTCTACTGCAAATTATTGTGTTAGAGATAATATTATATCGAAGAAGTATTATATTCATTATCAGAGTCAATTTTTGAGTCAACGTGGTTATAATCTAAATCTTAATCGTAAACATTATAAGTGTGTTGTGTACTTATAACATACTTTAACAATATTTTAATATTTTATTATCATAATTACCTGTACATTAATATAATGGTGTACCTTAAAAGGCAATATCTGATTTTTTGAAATATAAATCAAAAATTGTTTTAAAATATTGTAATAAATGTTAACTTACCTTAGTAAGCTAGGTATGTACCCATTTTATTCCTTTCTAATAAATAAAAAACGTTCAGGAAATTGTTTTAAGTTTTATCTTGAAAATATATTGTTAATTGAATAGATTTTTTTTTAATATTGGGTTATGGTCATTTCTTGTAATAATTGCATCATCAAAGTTTCTTATGAATTAAATTCCCAAAATTTAACATTACATTATACACACACACACACACACATATATTATAATAATATATTAATTATATTAAAATATTTTAATAATCGCTTACTTCTGGTATAGTTTTGGCGGGTTTCAGGTGTATACCACCTACGTATACGACGTTTGGTGTGATCGGTCTTGGGGACTCAGTGACGTAATGACTGTTCTGGAAGATGATGGACGGGTTGACGGTCGGAGCCAAATCATACGGTCTCACGTCGGTTGACCAAGTGACTAGCTGGTCGTACTTAATTCTGATCAAACTGTATGTAAGCAGGGCCGTGTTAGTAAACCTTTGGACAAATGTGCTGGGCACGGCGTGGCTGAGCCACATGTTGGACACACAAGACGGGTTTGACAAATGACCCGTGAACAGCCGTTCGGTGAATGTGATCATCGGTGACGGGATCGAGTAGATCACGGGCAGACCAAGCGCGTCGGGTATGTACGAAACGCAATCGACTCCCAGCGGTTCGATTACCAGCAAATCGTACCGGTCGCGCGCCCCGGGAGCTAACACTTCGGTCAGCTTCTGGTTACCGTAAATCGCGTCGCAATAGTATTTAGCCATACTGGGTATCATCTTGATCAACGCGAACGGCTCTGCAAAGTCTTTAATCGTCTGCAATACATCTAAGTCGAGCTTCATCGGAAAGTCGTGGGACGTATCCACCTCCGTGTAATTTTCCCGGTCGCCGTCCGGAAACGGCGTAAAAACGGTTACCGAGTGTCCGGCGTCCACCAGAGACCTGAGCACCGAGCTCATGAAGTTCCAGTGGCTCTTACCTGCTATCGTTTCGATGGCCAATATCCGGGCAGCCTCAGAGACCGGTATCGTCCGCAAGTCAAACGACAACCACAACAACAACGACAGAGAGACCGTGGTCGACATTTTTATCACTGCCATCGGATTTTTTTTTATATATATATAATATATATAGGTAATACAGTAAGCTATGTGCAGTGCGGTTTGGTCATTCGTGGTTATGATTTGTGTGTAAAGGGATACCTATATAAATATATAATAATACGGACAGGTATCTGCGGCTATATCACAGGGCGTACATCATACAAGTCTATGCGCGTGCGAGGAGCTCCGAACGCGAACTGCGACTTAGCGGCTATTGGCGCACTAGCTTTATTTTATTTCCTAGTAATTACGCATTAGACGGAAACCGGTTATTGATATTAAGATTATAATTATATATATATATATATATATATATATATATATATATAGACATATATCTTTTTTGTTATCGCATACATTGCCTACGCTTTTATAACAAATAACAATGCGTAAAAATACACGTTCCAATATTATACGTCATATTATATTTCCATAGCATTTTCACCTAATATTATTATGATACGAATTATATTATGCGTGTACAACGGTTTTAAAATCAATTTACATAAAATGTCTACTGATCGCTTGTATATTTAATATTATAACTTATAAGACAGGATTTCATTGACATTTCGATTTTTTCAATTCTTTGCAGTTTGTATTTTATTCTAAAATAATTTTTATATTTACTTTTTTGACTTTATTACGACTTAGAAACTCTATATATGTTTACTTAGAAAGACGTGAAAAGTTCAGTGAATGATTGTCAAGACATCAATTACGTGCTCAGTGCTTACACGTTCCGATGACACGCGTTTTGAATAACGTATTTATACTACGTTTATTTTTCTAACACTGATTACACGTACCAAGTGCATTATCAAGACGGAACAGTTTTTTTTCGCGCGCTGGGACTCCGTTATGATGTACGCACTACTTTAGTACCTATTTAAGTACTTAACATGGTGCACATCTATATTTTGAATAGTCCATACACAAGTCCTTGAATTTATCTCCTTCTTCAATTTACTAAATTAACATTATGACGTACAGTATATTGTAATATACACTTATTTTATTATTATTATAATATAGAGAGATAAGATTAAAGTATCATAGTAAAAAATTTTTAAAAAAGGAAATCAATAGATAAAAATGTATTATCTCTATTAAATCTCTTTAGTAATGACTAATGACTCATTCATCCTTTTTTCTTTTTTTAATAATTTAACGAAATTTATAAGAAAGTATTGGACACGTTACACGTGTTCTCTACTTGATGATGATTAATTGATTTATTATATCGATTTTATAACACAATAATAAGCTCTTCATTATCAAGTGTTTTCTTCATTATTATATTATTGTACATATTCAAGATTAATAACATTATTATTATTTACTTTTCTTTTTAATACTAAAACACAATAAACTAGCTTAGCAATGAATGCGATTTATTATCGGTATCTCTATTTACTATAATATATACGAATAATTGCGTTTGATAAAAACATCAATAATTTAGCTGAAAATACTTCGTTAATGTATTTTTTATTTCACATAGCATTTCTTATTTACGTCTTAATGGTAAAACTTGATTGATAAAAACCAAAATAGAAAATATATAATTAATTTTTCACTAACACTAAGTTAGGTATCTGATTTAAATAATATTTGCAATAGGAAATTTAAACAATACATCTAATTACATCTAACACATGCTATAAATGCTTCGAAATATAAATAATAACCAATTTCCAATTTGCATTGTGTTATTATATATACGTATATTATATTCGTTTAAATTTATTATTATTTTTAATTAAAATTAACTGCTTTCAGTTAATGCAGTTTTGATATTTTTTAGGATATATAGCTAAATATTAAAATTTAATAGAATATTACATTCAAAAAAAAAAAATTGTTTTGGGTTACAATAAATTTAAATGTTAAATTTCTCTAGTATAATATAATAACAATTTAATTTTTTAAAGTTATATGATCCATAATTAACTGCAAAATTAATATTTAAAAAATTATGTTAGAAAAAATAGGTTTAAAATGTATTATATTAACAATATATATATTTTTTTTTGAATACACATTTTTTTATTTATTCTTACGTTAGTTGTAATCGCTCGTGGATATTATGATCTATATGAAACCATATTTTATTAATAGTTACTAATAATATTCGCCATTCATATGTGATGTGTAAGTGGTGTAACCGTCATATTTTAATATTAATACCTATATATTACCATTGATTATAAATACTTTAATAGTATTTATAATCAATGATATTACCTATAAGGTTATAAATAATAAATAAAACAGTACAAGTATATTGGCATTTTAAATTGTAATTGACTGTATTTAGTGCAATACTCTATGGTTAATATTGTTTTTCTTATGTTGACTTATAAATAATATATAATATACGAGTATATTGTACATGTCTCAATATAGTACATAGGTACTTCGTGTATACAAACACAAATATAAATTTCCTATAAGCTAAACTATGTGTATTATTAGAGAGTTTTAAAACCGTAATGAATAAGTACTTACACAATAAGATACCTATAAAGTTAATATTTTATAATATATAGACCTGGTAGTTAAGTACAGACAATATAAAAAAAAATAGTTAACTTGAATTGTTATCTGATTAATTCTATGAATAGGCCTTTTCCATTCGAAACTCTATAGTTAATATTATTCTTTTACACGGTTGAACGTATTTATTCGATTAATCACTTTAACACTTTTTAATTTCAACCCTTACCATAATCATATCCAACAGTATATCGTTTTTAAAGTTGTTTATAATTATTTATACCCCTGAAACCTCAAATTTTTTTTAAAAAAAATACCATCAAAATTTTATATTCAAATTACCAGTAACCTTGGAGTCACTATTGATTTTTTTCTTTATTCGAATATGGTGAAGTCCCTGTGACCTCGTTAACTAATCTCCATGTTGATTTGCGATTTAATGATAAATTCCGAAATTTATTTTCATAAAATAAAAATATTTTAGTACATCTATTATATTATATTTTTTTTTATCGTAGGCTGCTAGCTAACGTTGCTTGGATGTTTTTTGTATTTTAAAGATAAGAATTATTTGCGACGTGCTGAACATAAAAACCTTTAATTGTTTACTATAATAATCTTCGAGTTTATATTAAGTATATTTTTATTGATGAAAGTTCATCTATGATAATTTTAATAATATTTTGTAATAAAAAAAAAATAATTATTTACCGATTTAAATTTAGATACAATGTCAGTTCTTCTTCACATTATATGGATTTTATTTTATTATAATTTATAACATTAATTTAATTTTTATAACTTAAAAATGTTCTATAAATAAAGTATATATTACAGTTGAGTAGTGATCAATTAAATCTTTTAGCAAACACCTGTATTTATTTCGTTGAAAGAACATACATATTTTTGTATATCTTTATATATAATATACACATGTGTGTTGTGGCCCTTTTACTAATCTAGTATAAATACATTACCTAATAAAAGATCGAAACCCGTTTGCCAATAAGAATTCATTATATTATTTTGAAAGTCAAATTATGTCTATATCCATGTATCCAATTAAAATAATTAAAACGGAATTTACTCGTAAATTTAAACCATACAAATTCAAAACCAGATTCGCCAGAAAATGTCTTAGTTTTTAACAACAAATGTGTTAAATTTCACATTAATTGCATTGTTTGACCGATTTTTTCAGATCATTTGCCCATTTAGTTTTAGTTTTCTTCAGTAAACAATTATGAGACTTTTCTTACTTAGCCTAGCGTTTAATTTAGCGAACATTTTCTTAGGTTTATTTACGATTTTTTGGTGTACATGAAATTCATTTCATTTCATTCATGTCTTTAGTCTCAACAATTTAGTCACAATATTTTCTATTGTTATTATTTTTACGCAGTCTAAATCCATAATTCTTGACATACCAAAAATGTTAATACAATTTTCAAAAGCTTTTTATTCCAGAATATTAACGTGATTCTTCAAAGATTGATTTTCACTTTTTGTTTTAATATTTTGCTCTTTCGAAACTCGATTATCTTCTCCCATTTCATTAATTAATTAATAATAATATTTTTGTATTTTCTTCCTAAAATTGTCGAATTTATCACACAAGTTCATCGAATAATTTAGATTTTTGAAGCTGTCATAAGAGAAAGAAAGTTTACAGATCAAGGGTTTTTATTTGATTTGTTTCTTAATTCAAAAAATTACAAATCAATATATAAAAAAAATACCAATTTTGTTGTAATAAATTAATTAAGCTATTTCATTTTTTCCAATAACATGATATTCTAAAAAAATTGGCTATGCTGACTTAACTTTATGGCTGTGTTTATATTTCAATGCGTACTTGCAAATAAGTTTTAATACTTTATAAGTAATAAACAAGACCAGAGAAGTAAAAATTAATATTACAGAAATCACATCCAATAGAAAATATTGATACCACGTCAAGTTCAAGGCGTGAGATTTCAAATGTGGTGCACCTTTATGACGAATGACATACTCAGTCCAAAATACCACCGATTGTTGTGGTGTAATCGGTCGATCTTTGAATCGTTCGGAAGTGATTTTTGCATTTATGGTGTACCTAGAAAATACAAACATGATTTATTGGATAATTATCATTATTTTTGGAACCGACGGTTTTTCAAAAGGAAAATTATCCTCACAAGAAAAAGTCTTACATCTCGTAAATAATAGTAAATTCTTGATAATTATTTATATTTTGAATGGAATAATGAATGTTTTAATTATATACTGCATTTTTTTTTTTTTTGCATTTGAAGTCTACTTTTTAAGTAAAGAAACCCGATTGAATTTTGAACTCTAATATCTTATCTAGTAGAAATATGAATCTAATAAATACTACTTAGGAAGATTAAAAGTAAAAAATCCTCAGTACTTTTTTCATAGTTGGAAAAATAATTAAAATACCTATGAAAAGATAACATTTTTTACGTAAAACCAGTTTAACAAAATCGATTTTCTATTTTGTTGTAATTCAAAAACTAATAACCTTGTCGACTATGTTTTCATCAAAAATTCATATTTTTATTTTCTATATAATAAAATATAATTTTCAATATATTTTGACTCTATTTAAGCTATTTATAAATATTTAACGTTTTTGAATTTTTTCGACATTTTTTTCTATAAATATCGATAAAAAAATATTAATTTTTTTAAAAAACTTTAAAAATGTATTATAAAATTCTTCATATTTAGTTACTACTAACATTTAAAAAATATTAAATATACATAGACTGTAAGCATTTTTTTTATAAACATTTCAAGTTTAAATTTTCACAAAATTCGTAAACACATGTTCTGCATACTGCAGTATTTTTTACAGGCATATTAAGTTAAAACTTGATAAAAGTGAGATAATATTTAAAGGAAAAAAAACGATTGTGTTAATTTTGTTATAATTTTAAAAATGTATTCATGGGTACTTGAAAGTCCTTACGTATATTATTTTACTTTTGACATACAATGATATTTTAAATGCAATTTTTTTGGAAAAATTATATTCAACCTATAGTGTATTTCTAAAAGTAAAATAAACTACTTTAATAGTAATATAAAAATATCATAAAATATACATTTAATAAGATAGTCTGACAGACGTCTTCACTCAGAATCATTTTTCATATGCCATGATTTATCATTACATATTTTAATGTCATTGCTATACCTACTGTACAGTAAAGTGATGGTTACCTACTTTCGTTTTTTTTTTTTTTTTTGAAAGATAAAGACTATGCAGGTTGAATTGATCTCCGATTATAAAAACTTTATTTTAAAAAACTGTAATAAACATATATAATATTATATATTTAATATTTCGAAATATTTTTTTCTGGCATTTTTAAATTAATTCAAAAGTTAGAATTAAATTTGACCTATAAATTCTATTCCACGAGGCGTGATCGTTTTTTCTACAACGTAATTTTTTTGAAAAGTTTCATTTTATTTTCCATACCACCTAACTATTACTGGAAGCTTTTATATTATATATAGGTTTATTTGAAACTCACTTTTCATTATTGATGATTTCCGATATTGCATTTAATAACACTTCTTCGGTGACAGCCATCAGGTCCAAGGCAATTGCCATTCGGGCGTTAACTAAATTGTCTATGTTTCTCGTCTGGTCATAGAACAAAGGAAATCCGAGTACAGGGACACCACTATCTACTGCTTCATACAATCCGGATATACCACCGTGACTAATAAACAACTTGACTTTCGGGTGCACTGCAATATATTTTAACAACATCATTATTATATTTCTCTTTTAGAAACTAATGGCTTTATTTTATATATACACTATACGACTATAGCGTACATAGTATATCTCGTTGAGGAAACCATTTTTTTATCATCACGTTGTCCGGTTTGTCCTTCATTTCGCTTTCGTATTTCCACAAAACTCTCTGGGAAACATTATTAAATACTTGTTTAAATGTTTTTTCGATATGTACTGGTAACGTCGATAGCTTAACAGTCGAACCAAATGTAAAATAAATTACACCGTTTGGTGATTCATCGATGAAATCTAATATGTCCTATAGGGCAGGAAAACAGTTAGAAATAATGTATGATCGAATTAATTTCGTAAAATCGACATATAAAAAAATCGTTAATTGATTGTGATGTATCGCTTACTTACTTTTGGTATTTTACTTTTAGGTTTCAAGTGTATTCCGCCTACCTCGATGAGATTAGGTGGTACGGGCCTCGAAGCTTCGGTTATATAATGGCTGTTCAGAAAGATAACTGCCGGGTTTACTTTTGGTGACAATTGGTACCGCTTAGGATAAGTCATTTTCATAATCCAACCATCATACTTCGTCCTCAGCGTACTGTACACCAACAAGGCCACATTGACGAACCTCTGGACGAATGTTTTGGGCACAGCATGTAATGCCATAATATGCGAGACGCTAGCGGGGTTCGATAAGTGTCCGGTAAAAGAACGTTCGGCGACAGTCATCATGGGTGTCGGTATCGTATATATAATTGGCAAGTTTAACGCGTTTGCCAAGTACGACGTACAGTCTAGGGACCGAGGTTCCATGATGATCAAGTCGAACTTCCAGTCGGAGTCATCACCACCGCCATGTACGAGCTTGTCGAACTCTCGGTTTCTGTAGACCGCATCGCAGCACATGCTGTCCAAGACTGTCAACATGTAGAAGTAGGTGACCGGTCGGCTGTATATCTCCATTATCCGTTCCAGATTCAGATCTCTTTTCACTGGGAATTCTTTCGACATGTCCACTTCCGTATAGTTTTCCCGATCGCCATCTGGAAACGGCGTGAACACGGTAACACTGTGACCGGCGTCCGTCAACGATCGGAGCACTTCGCTCATGAAGTTCCAGTGACTTTTGGCTCCGACTGTTTGTACGGCCAATATTCTGGCGCCTTCCGCCAGCGGCACCCACTGACAGGCCGCGATCAACAGGACCAGTGTCAAAACCGCGGACGAATACAAACCGTTTACCATCGTGGTCACTGTCGTGTTTGCGTCAAATAATTAAAAATGTTCAGCTGATAACTATAATACATTAATTATTAATACATACATATTAGGTAGTTAAAGTCGAATTAATTTTTAAAGTGTCACTTTATTTTTTTTATTTTGAATTATGACACACTCGAATACAATATGCATAGTATAAGAAATTAACCTGTTATTTTTGAAATTATAAAATGGTATGAATATAAACTGCAAAATCGGGTTATTAATTCGATCATTCATATTCGATCATATTTAAAACTAACACTACAATTAATATCGTGTAGCGACCTCGTAAAATATCATCCAATAAGACAATAAACTATAAACGTGTTTGATTAAAATAATAGTAATAAAATTTGTGTTTACTCAAATCAAATGACTTGCTCGTTTATTCCGCACTACAACTTTTATAGACATTTTATTATCAAATAAATACCCATAAAAATGTTGGAATACACTACAAGCTTAATGCGAATTTCAGATTTACCGAGGTAGGCTCCGTCGTTTAATCACGTAATATATGTTTTTTGAGAGATTATCAACAGATTACTGTAGGAGGCAAACCGTACGGTCTCGGGACGGAAGTTGTCAACCCTAATCGTCGAAAGTATTTGGTTTTCAACAGTTGGGTTTCGGTGAACGTCGACGGCCGTTGCACACCATAGGTAATTATGTTTAAAACGCACGCTGGATCCGATAAGTGTCCGGTAAAAGTGCACTCAACGAATTTAATCATGATGGATGGGATAATAACGATTTACATTATCGGGCAAGACCGTAGCTAGAATTTTTTTTTTTTGTGGGAGAATTTAGTTTTTATATCAAAACATATTATTTTACATTATAATTAATTTATTACTTACTAACTTGTGAAACAATACCGACATAGGTACCGTAGAACAGTGTAAATAAATTATTAGTAAAAATTAGCGATAGTATAATATCAATCTTAATATAACAATGTACATATACGTTTCAAATCCTCTCGAAAAATGTTTTTGAATGACAACGAACTAAAATTATTAATCTAATTTCATCCAAATATTAACTTAAAATGTCTATAAAAAAAATGTGAACAACACAGATGAGAAACCTTTTTGAATATTGACTATAAAAATTGAATATTGCATACATTTTTAAAAACAAAATAATTTGCACATTTTCATAATTTTTACGGACTTTGTCAAAATGTTAGTGTAGTCAATGCATATTAAAAAAAATCTTGCCCATATACCTTTAATATTTTTAAATATCTATAAAACAACTTATTATAGGTGGACATATCCAAACCTAGCTTGTATAAACTATTATTTATAAATAAATATATTTTGTCAATAATCCGTGTGATTTATACATTATCTACGATTAAAAAGATAAAGTGCATATTTTAATTATTAATAATAATTTAAAAATGAAATGCACAACGAAATAATAGATATTTTAGAAGTTTTAACTACAAAAAAGTCTTTGATTAAAATAATTAATGTACTATCTTTTTTCTGCAATAAATGATTTAAAAAATGTCTATGTAAAAGTAAATACATATTTATCAAATAAATATAAATACAAAGCCGGGGGAATGTTTTGAAATTTGAAATAAATATTAAAATTGTTCAAACATATAATTAATAATTTACCTATAATTTAATAAATAATTTTTGATTTGGATTAGTAAAAAGATTGAATTATCAGAACTAAAAATTATTATATTTTGTAATCTATATAATTAAACCGTTTGAAGTGTTAGGTGCGCTAATCATATTTTACCGATATTATCAGTTCACGATTAAATATAACACAATAATTAATTTCACAGAACATTAGTAATTATTTTATGTATAAACTAATTGGATAATGTACTTATTAATTTATTATACGCTGTTTATATAGATAAGGTTTCGTGGGTTTTTAATGAATAGTATAATGTACATCCAAAAAAAAATATATCCAATATTATATTATGTATTATAGATTGTATTAAATAATTATTTACAAATTTTAGTTATTTACCTTTTATTTTACAAAAATTATCACCTGATAATCAGAAATTAATAAACGAATGAGAGTAAAACTAAACAAATTATAACGCCAACGCGCGACGGCGACGTCGAAAATAATTCTTTGAAAACAATTTAATTGGTTATGTCACGAACTAAGATATTATGGACTGGAAACGAAAGTCTAAACAGTGGCCCAGTTATGTTACGGACTTTTTTTGGTGGGGAAAATTAACAGATTGTGTGTACCTAGTGGCGATTATCATAAGCTAATCATGTGTAATGTTTTTGTATGGTGTATGGTGTACCACCAGGGTGCAGTGCAGTCGGTTAATTTCCCCCACCATAAAATGTCCGTAACAAAAACTGACCGCACTCCTGTCAACCGATGACCATGTAGGGCATGTCGTTACCATTCCATAGTATCTTAGATCGTGGTTATGTGCAAAGGAACTAATAAGCATATCAATTCCATTATAACGCGGGTTGCATGTTTTGAGTCAACTTTTGACTATTGTTTTAATTTTTACACTGCACAAATTTGCACTACAGGAGGACTACTATCATGCGTACCGATATCGTCCCGACGTGGACAACCGCCCGGTCGTTTGGCCTTCGAAATAAATATATTATTTTCATATTCTGAATATCAATATTTATATTTATATAATTTTAAAACATAATCATAATAACACTACAGGCATTTGGTTGCATTATTATGATTTTTGTTTTCACTTGTGTACATATAATATATACAAGCCGCCACTGCATTACCCTGGTAATATTATGTTAAAACCCGTCATTGTAAAATCAATACATTCATAACTTTGCTTAGAAGTCAGAATCTACAACATACTTTTTATGGTAAGTTGTCGGGACGTCGAACACGTCGGTCGCCAAGTCCAGTAATGGGTTCGACTAAAATCGCGTCCAATCGATCGTTTCTTCCGCGGTTTTCGATTATTTTGTACATCATTTACATCAAGAAATCACCAGGCCTGGTTACTTCCGTATTGTTTTCGTGGTCATCTTCCGAAAACCGCGCGATCAGCTCACATCCTATCGGATCCTTGGACAACGTACGCGAGCGTCAACAATCCATTTTAGGTTTACTAGTTTACTAGTCTATCCGTTATAGAACACGCAGATTTATCAGCAGTTTACATAATATACATTCCATTTGCATAAGTTGGGACGGTTGAGTATGTAATTAAAAACGAGCAATTAAATACACTCATCAATACAAATATAATAAAATATATAATGTAAGATGTATAAGTAAACAATTAAACTAAATAACTTGAGTGTTTATAAAACAATACAAAAAGTATTCTTATTTGATATTGAACAAAGTCAATTTGTCACGACCCAAATTATAATAATGTAAAAATTATTTTATATGCACCTCAAAAATAGAAGTATCTACGCTAACCCACGAGCGATCTATTTATTTGGTCTCTGAACTAAAATGTATTTAATATATTTATTATATTCCAATGGTAATCAATTTCAGGGTTGGAGTTATAAAAAAAATGTCGATTTCACCGGTACATTTTCTGACATGCAAAAATAAATGTGAACTCCATCAATACTAAAGTAATGTAAATTCCTGTTTGTAAAAAAAAATCATTTTTGCTCCGATTGAACACGGTATACGTTTTTCACGGCCTTATTGAGCGCAGCTACAATCAAGCAATATGAATTTAAAAAATATTAAAATACAATGCAATTGAATAACAGAAATACGTATACCGTTGTAATTATATACAATTGTTTTTAAATGACCTACACATACATAATCATTAATAAATCACACATTTTAAAGTGGCATCCTAAATAGATATTTCCTACTTTTAATAAATATCTAAATAAATCATTAGAATGTTTGTTTCTTAAATTTTAAATATTTTACATAACCCATTATGGTTACTTTATTTTTTTTACTATTCAATACAATTCATATTTTTATGATAGTTGTTTTAATTTACCAAATTGTTGTCATTGTTTCAAACACAGTTTCTAGTAAAACCGAAATAACGGCATTCTAAATCATCGGCGGAGCACCTTACTTAGCCCTAGGAATTTTCGAATTTTGAAAATCCCGTCTTGTCGGACATCACGTCTCCGTCTTTCATTTATACTTATTTCTTCTACGATTTGCGAGTTTTAACTTATTATAGTTCTCAAGTAACCGACAGATGATCGTTTTTTCACTCGAAATGCCACTAAAGGAGATTTCGAGAAAAATTTCTAATCTTCTACGCCGCCGACTTAGGTGTACTGGTCTACGGTTTTGCGGTCATGCCGAATGGTGATATATTGAACCGCCTGACTTGTAACAATTCGGATTTACGAGTGGTTAAGTTTCATTGATTTGGAAGGAGATAATTATTAGAAATTTGATGCCGATATATAATTTTGAGCTCTCAACAATAAAACCATAAGTTAATTAGTTACCCACGTCCCACATATCGTATACAATAGACGTATACCACTGTATATATTATTTTTTTTTTTAAATTTGGTTTAAAAATTGTGTTTTTATATTTAGCAATTCAATATTGAAAACTAGATTAACACGTTGACTACGTACTGACATCAATTTATTTATATTCTCTATAACGTCGTGTGTCGATGTAATAAAAAAAAAATAGACGATTTATTTTATTATCTAAATAAAAATTTATTATTTTTAACACAAAAGTATACAATAATTACCTCCCCCTAAACCAACGAAACTTAACCAACCATTCATTTAAAGTTATTCAAGACAGATGACGGTCAAATACACCGCCATTCGGCATGGTGCAAAACCATGCACGGGTACCTATAATTTGGCTGACACTCTCAAATTTAAAAAAAAAATGCAGATTTGTTAGTACTTCTTTTGCTTGAGATTTCTCCAAGTTCAATAAATTATAAGTAATATATACTATAGTACATCAGTATTTAAATGAAAAGGTTTCCTAAAGGCTATCCCCTAGTGACGAGTTTATTGTAGATCTGAGCAAACCTATATATTTTTCGAAGGTACCACCCCATACACAAATTCCGTATAGTGACTGTGAAATAGCACAGAAAACTATTTTCATATTGTTATAGGTGATAAAATATTATTAAAAGTTTTAAACCTACCAAATAAACTCTTTATTTTTTTAATCGCCGAGTCAATGTGAAAATTCCATTAAAAAACTTATCAATCGTGATATCCAGATACTTCACTGATTCTGTACCTCTGATACTTATATACATAATTAAAATTACTAGTTCCCATCAGATGTATATCTCTAGAGTCTAGATATGTGTCATTGTGTATTTTAATGTGTTCATAAATACAAGAATTTTAATTTTTAATATGGAAAAAGAAATATAGCATTCTTTATTAAAATTTATTTCCAGAGAGTTCGCATAAACCAATCTTGAATATATGACATAATTCTTATTACTTTACTCATTAAATTAAATTAATTTAAATCATGAATTAGGATCGTAGTGTCATTGGTTAAAAACTAAATCAAGAATGTCATTTATGTATACAATAAACAACAAAAGTACTAAGACTGTACCTAGAACAAATTTTGATGAAAAAATCATAACTTGGGGTGCTGGAGTGATGTACCTCATTTACTGTGAATATTATTTTTTTTAACTTTCTTAATTTAAAAATAAATGTGTGTTTCTTTTCTTAATGATATATTTTATTTTTAGAATAAAAGTACCTACTACCAATTATATTTTGTTTTAATTGTGAGTTATTTCACTATATTTAAATAAGAACAATAAATTAGTGGACTTCTTATTTATTTTGTCTTAAAATAAACATAAAAAAAATGAAAAAGTCTATACAAGTAAGTAGTTTTTTTAATAATTATTTTATAAGTTTGTTTTGTATATATAATTCATAAAAAACAGTTAATAATTAAATAAATATGAATACAAGTGGAAGTATAATTTTATTCAATTCCAGGCGTGAGCCCGTAAAAGCTTAAAATGTTTGAATAATAAATAAGATTAATGCAATGCATTCTCTAAAATATGTATCATGCGATAATAATGGAATTTAATTATAAATATCAACAAACAACGGTGGCTAATTCAAACACGTTTATTATTTAGGATAACACTTACTATTTTCACTTTGAATATTAAAAGAGTCGAATTTGTGTTCTGTTTGTTATTAGTTATAACTATAGAAATAATAACAACTATAACAAATAATAACTATTATTATTTTAATAATATACTTAAGTCCTGCGAATTTTCAATTTAAGAAATATAAATTTTATTTCGATATACATACATATATCTATATTCTATAAGCGACCCTCCCTCCCAATACACTTTATGACTTAAATCATTTGTGTAAACGAACGAAAACACGTTACCGTAACGAACGTAAGTTGTTAACAGCTAATTTCCTTGAGACTCGAGAGGTGTTTTTAGCTTCTTTTCAATCAATTTTAGCTCACAAAATTCGATAATATATAAATGGTAATCATTGGTTATAGATAACACTATTATTATAGTTATTAGAAATATGGTTCATTTTTCATTTTTCCTTTTTATTTATTATACTTACTTATTTATAACCAGTTTCATTGGAAAAGCGTTTAGGTGCTTACACATAAATAAAAATAATAACCTTAAGTACTCATTAGCTTATCTTAATTTTTTTTAATCATTAATTTTTGCTTTCAAGCAATGTACCATTTATATTATTATATAAAATTGTTATTATATATTTACTACACTTTTTATGGGAAACATCATAATTATATCAGCAACCATGCTCGACACAATATCGATAACTCTGTCATGCACTCACGCCACTCTAATTACAATTTCAAAAAATAAATATGAATAGTATGCCTATTACCTATCAGTGACATAATCAAGAAGAATCAGCTAATACAGTTGCAACCAACGGTTAGACACTAAAGGGAGATGGGCCTATCGAACATTTTGCTTCCGACACAAATTTTGTAGTTACGATACTATACTGCCTATTTTATATATTTAAATAAAATAGGTCTATCACAAAAACGTTATATTTTATAAATATTATTTTATGATTTTTTAAATTACACGTTGTAGGCGTAGCAGTATAACACACTGTAAGCACTAACAAATTACAATAAAACATAATATTTTTCACGCGTTTTTAAGACTATAATAAATATTACCATAAAATATATAATAGAATAAATTATTTTTTCCCAATCAATCATTGTATATATACTCGTCAACCACATTGATACAACAATGCAGCTATATTGTACAAATCTACGTCTTGTTCAGGCATTTACAATACACGTGGTTATTTATTACATTTGTTCCATCATGTTACGTACGTCGAAAAGTGGAACACACAAATTGAGAAAACCATCAGGAGACAGTGGTGTGTGTGTGTGTGTGCGCGCGCGCTCCTTCCGCATCAACCATCTGCCACGAGTACAGACTCGTAGGTTGTGTGCGAACGTTAAACGTCGTCTTTGCCATTGAGAAGGTTTTGTAGATTTAACAAGCGGTCGGAGAACACTACTCCGACTGGGATTAGCGTAAAATGTATATATACAATACTGCACGAGTGATCATAATATGGCAAACAGAATATAATTTAATAATATAATATACAAACTTAATAACCATAAAATAATATTTAACGTTAACTCGATTTTACATCATATCAATATTATTATTCCCTTATCGCTAATAATTATTAGAAGATAATTAATTTACGATAACTATTATACGCAATTCGTCAGTCCTGATTAGTATCTGATTTTTTTTTTAAAAAAGGTTGAGTAATCTAACCGTATAAATTAAAACTAATTGAAAAAATAAATATACATATTATCCTTAGAAAATAAATATAAACCAACCAATTGACCATGTTTGCTAAGAATCATATTTAGTATAATACGATTTATCGTTTAATTAAAATTTGGACACACACTACAGTGAACTATAACCAATGAAGAGGAACACTAGAAACATACTATGCAGCAGAGTTACCTTTAGTCTATTTTATAAAAAAAGCATATTTTAAAAACATAATTTAACAAAAGATAAAAAGATGAATAATTTCAAGCTATTTTTTTTCTAGTTCTTTAGAAAAATAGAAAAAATCCAAAAATATTTTAATTCGCATTTATAAAAAATTAAAATTTGATACCATCTCCAAAGTTAAATATAAGAGGTAATATTTTATCAAATAACTTTATGCATATTATTTCCAAAAACAATATCATAATTCATAACAAACAAAAATTCAGACATTTTATTAGTGGCTAAGAAAAATAATATGATTCATATATAATATACAACATCTTGTATCATATTAAAAAATAAAATATAATTTTTACTAAAATTAGTATCTATGTAAGCATTTGTATTTGACGTGTGTATAGCGAGGTAATTAATTTTGTTTAATCACTATTTTTTTTATTATTATTAAATATACTAGTAAAAATAAAATAAAATATTTACTATACTTGAGAAATTAATATTTTGTGTTACATTTAAATTTTTATTTATAAAATACACAATTTTTTTTATTGAAACACCGGTATAACAAAGAAATATAAACACGAAATAATTTCGAAAAAAAGAAAAATGCTTACTGATGAAATAATGAACAGTTGAGACTATTTATTTTATTTATATTTTCGTACTACAATAATTATTATTGTAAACGTCTTCGTAGAATATATAACTATACTTTTTATATTATGAGTATAAAATATTACATTTAAATACAATTTGAAATCACTACATGACTATAGTTTATAGCTTAATATTACTATATATTCCTTTTTATAGCTTTTACTTAAAATAATATACGTAGTTATATAATATATAAGTACGGCGAGTGAAGAATGCTTATATTTTATATAGGTAAGATACGCATCGAGTTTTCATGGAGTATTTAAATGTTTACTTCAACGAAGAAATTTTTACAGTTAATTTACTTTTCCATTTAACATTATTAATAACAGAAATATTTAAAATGCACACGCGGATGTTGTGAAAATGGATTACGACTCACGAATTATTAAAACTTTACTCGAAGGCAGGATCGGTTTTTCCTGAAGATAAAACAATAATAATATTAATAGTAATATTATATATATCATTGTGGTCTACGAAAGTTGCTCACGGTTACGATGATGAAAATGCATAAAATACATTGTCACATTGTCATTATATTACAAAATGCATTGTCTTGCCGATAGCGCTTCGGCCGTGTCCGTTTTTATCGGTCACCCCTCCCTCCCTCCACCCAATAAATATATTCTGGATCCGCGCCTAGAACAACTAGATGGGTAAATTGAGTCCCAAATGACCTTATCACGGTAAATTGGGTCCCGGAGGAAAAAAGGTAGTAGATAATAAGTTGAGTACAAGAAAAAAAAAGTTGTAGTAAATTGCAGAATCCCGGAATAGAATGTTGGTACGTTAATAAATTTTATAATTATGGTATAAACATTGTATAAATTAAGATATATGTAAGTTTTATAATATCGTGTTCTCAGTAAAAACTTAAATGATAAAGATTTAACAAATTCAAATTCAGCATGATATAGGTAATTCACAATCACAACTATTTGCTATACACACGGCTGCAAATTCAGACCAAATATTTGGTGGAAATGTAGTACCAGGTGAGATATAAGTGTCTAGTATATTATAATCACAAAATATCTGTTTTTGCTTGTCATCATTTGGTTGTATGACTATTAAATCTTCTACAAAACATTCGCCAACTACTTCAGGTCTTATAAATGGCAAACCAAAAAAAAAAAAAAAAAATTTAAAAAAATTGCTTTTTTTCTACGTTTAAACTGTTGTAAAAATATAAAATATTAAAGTTTTAAGTTTTTAATATTTTAGACCTAGTTGCGCCAATAGTTTATAGCCAGAACCCAACTTACCTTCTACTTTTTTATACCTGGGACTCCACTTACCGCATTCAAAATGTACACAAATTATCACGGACCCAATTCACCTAGCCCCCGATGACCAGTACAATAGGTTATACTTAGCAGAATTATTTTAGACACGTTTGTAATCCATTTCATTACGCAGCGTGTAATCCGCTTGTGTCTGGATAATGAGAACATATTTTTTTTTAATTTTACCGTACACCGTGTTTCTTACTATTAGTATTACCTAATATATAATTGTTTTTTCAATACAATAACAATAATACTCTAATGTCTTGGACGCGCGTCAACGGTTTACATACGCCCTTATTCCCCATCCACGATTTATTATCATTACGTGAGTATTTCTCTCAACGGTAAAATAATTAAACTTTTGATGATTTAGCTGCATACACTTTTAACCGTCAGATGTTAGTCATTTTCAAAGATCCATGTCACATATGGAACTGTCGAAATTTAGTCATTTAATTATTACAAAAATATTGAATATAAGATACTTACGGAAAACATATAGTATCACATTTATATTAGGTACCTACAAGATGAATGATAATAAATTATTATCACAATGCTGAGAATAATTAAATTCGTTTAGTCATTAATAAACTAATTATAAACGTCTATTGCGAATATGGTTAAAAAAAATCTCCACAAAATATTTATTATGTGACATATCGTATTCATATAGAACGGTAAATGATAATCCAAAAATTACGATACAGCCACACATAACGCCTATAAACGCATAACATTAATTATTTATTAATTCTTATCAAAATAATAACTATTCTGAAATAAATAGAATTTTTGATGATTTCGTTTAACTTTTAGTCATTTATTTTAATTATATAAAAATTATGTAACCTATGTAAAGTTGATAAACTCAATTTTATCCTATAAATAATTAAAAGAGATGATGTATTCAAATTGAAACAATAATGTGTATTTTTAAGTTATTTAACTTAGTAAATTAAGCAAAATACATGATATTAGTTTTGGGAAATACGGAGGCTTCAATTATTTAAAAATTATATTACTTAACTAATATTTATTCATCACATTTTATACTTTCAAAAAATTACCTACGTATAATAATATAAATACAAGATAAAATATTACTTCGATTTTATAGTTTTGTAAAAATGTAAAACCATTTTTTAAGCCATTTAAGAATTACTAATTATATAGTCCTTAATATATACATTTTACAAACTCAAAAGAAACTATTCCTTTCATATTTTTATTTCGTAACATCAACATTTCAAAAAGATGTTTAAATATTTTTAATATGACAACATAATCAATGTCTATAAACGGAATTTTGGAAGTATTATGTATAATTATAATAAGTGGCAATAATATATTTTTTTATTTTATTATTACAATATCATACCATATACGCTCTGTGTTACCCGGCTCACTTGTGACCCGTACGGGAGAAAATCGATTATCCGTTAATTGAGATGGATACGTCTCGTAACCATTTTGTTGATTTATGTGTGACAGCAAATCAAATGAGTACAATCAAGTTTCGTCCGTACGAATTATTCTCGAATTAAGTCGTATACGTCATGATAATTATTGTTACTATTATATAGTAAGGCAAAATAGTAAGTGAAATGCGATGGTGGTATCACGTGTAAAAGTGTAACATATTATATGATAACCGAATAAGCCCGAGCGTTACACCCGCTGCGGATGATAAAAGATCGAATTTCCAGACCACCCGCTCTTGCACACTTTATAATGCTATAATAATATATTAGGTAATATTTTAAAAAACGACGTAGGGTGTTTAAATTTATTATAGTCGTTTACCTATAGCAACGCGTTTGAAATCGCAAATTATTCGTAATCATAATATTTTTATTACCCATAGTAAGAAGCGAGATGCAATTATCTTTTAATTTGATGTTTAATACTTAAGCAGTTTCTTGTGAATATATATTTTTTTTAATATATTTTAAATTCCAAATTCTATAGAAATGAATCCAACGTTAGATTTTTTAATTTTCATGTTTCGACACGTCAAATATTTTGTTTATTAATATTTATTTCTCATTAGCATCGAACGGGTTTCTTAAACGCGAAAATTATTGAACGTATACAATTACGAGATCCTTTAAAAGGGTTTTTAATAAAATTAAAAATTTAATAAAAACAATTATGGTTATATTTTCTTAAGGAGAAAGAACGTTGAATATATTTACTACGTCCCACACACCAATTCTAAGAAATATTCTACTACATAGTAGTACAGAACAACAAACATATTACGTCATATTGAAATAGTACATTTCATCATAGGTAATTTAGATTCCCAGTTGTAATATTAGGAGATATTGGATTTTATAACAATATAGGTTTTTTTTTTTTTTTGCTATAGAATATCAGTAAACATTTTTTCCGGTAAAATGTTAGAGCTTTAAAAGTTTCATTCGTTCATAAGTACAATCTTTTTATTAATTGAAAATCAAAATACAGATGTTTACTTACTTTTTACATCAAGTCATTTTCATACATTTTTTCTTGTTTCGGAAAAAATACAAAAAAAAAATTATACCTACAACAACAAAAGTAAGTGGAAAAACTGTTAAAATAAATATAATACCCAACTACTGTTGGACATATAATTTTACATAGTATTATTATTAATGATTATACAATGTGTTAGGATCAAAAATTAAAGCATTAAATAATATTGATAATATTTTAATTAAAATTAATATTTAATTTAAAACGCCATGGCTCGTCGAATACCAAAAATTTGAATCCTACAACAGTACATGTACCTGAATTACCTATCTAAAACGCCATGTTAGAATAATAGTAGAAATTGTATTTTTAATTAAATTACGTTATTCATGGTAATATCACAACTATTATAACAGTGGTAAAAATTATTTTTAGATGCGATTTTTTCAAACTAAATTTGATACATAATATACGTATCAAATATATTAATTATGTGATAAATTAATAATGGCAATTTCTGTTTAAATGTAATTAACAGTAATTGATTTGCAATAATTAACTAAAATAAAGTAAACGTTCAAATTTAATGATTATAAAATTAAATATAATAATATTATATATTCAAGTACCTATACCTATGATATATTGTATTTGTATGTATGATAAATTTATAATTTATAAATGTGTATGACGTTCGCAAAAAATGCGCTTTTATGAATTATGTTTTGAATAATAAAACGACGATAAAAGAGGTGCCGACCTAGTGTTAGGGGAACGGGTAAACTACTTAAAACCAGCAGTGTCAGAGGTGATGGATAGGGTTAGCGTGATAAAAATATTATTATTTATGACACCCTGAAAAATCAACCTATGACATCAGCGGTGGCATAAACGACAGCTGTGTAATCCACGTCGTATTCGTTGGGATTTAGAGGTTAAAAATATCTCGCCACTCTTTGGTCATACACGAGCAAAACTCGTCGGACAGATTAATCCTTATAATGATGGTACATATAAGCAAACAGACAACACCTAGAGTGCAGGAAGTTTATTGTACGATTTATATTTTTTATTGCGATTTTGCGTAATTTCGAATTGCAGTTATCGAAAAGCAGCATTATTTTTTTCATAAATTTCACGGTTAAGTTATATTTCCTATACAATGTAGAGTCTATATAATGGTCTTGAGTAATAAATTTATGGCATAGGACGTGAGTCAATAATTCATGACTCAAGTACATATTATAATATTAAGCATTCATGTTCGATTAAGCGTATTCATAAAAATAAATTCTCCAATAAAACTATAGGTACATACCAGATATTATTATTATAGTGTATGAGTATAATTAATTTTCAACTAAGATATTAAATAAAACGTCATTATAAAGTTCAGTTGTTTAGAAAATGTGATAATATTTCGTGAAAACGTTTTAATTTTATATTACGGTTTAATTGGCGTAATTTTACCAATAATGTATTCAACAATCGAGATATTATTAAAGTTTTCATCAATAAATAATAATATTTATTGCCTTAACACTGCATTAAAAATTTTATAAAATAAAAAATTGATCACGAAATTAAAATTTGTCAACAATTCCGTGTCCGTTATTGGCGATTGCTCAGAGTGCATTTTATATACATGCGATGCCCTGAAAAAATCTTAATTGAATTTTCACAAATAAGTAATATAAATGATAAAACCAAGTTTAAAAATATGTACAATGAAATTATATATTCATAATATACTAATGATGCTTTAAAATTTCATTATAATAATAAAAAAAAAACATTGTTGTTATTAATTATTATTGCATTTTTAAATATTAGTAACAGAAATTAATGATATGATATATTTATAAAAATATACTAATGAATTAGTCTTTAACGAAATCGTTTATACATTTTTATTATACGACCAAGACAAAATCTCCAAGAATATAAAAGCCTGTTAACAACTTTCATTAATGATATAGTTATTATCGCATAATAGCAGATATGTTATTGGCAGTAACCTAACCTATACATTCCACCATTTATTACAATACATTTAAGATATTTTAGACGGTGCTTAAAACCATTCAAAATTGATTTTGTAATATTTTATTAATTAATTGAGCCGAATGCACATGCTATATAACATAAAACCAATAATACTGATTACTTATCACTACTAGTAGGTACTTAAATGTTATTAAAAATATTAACATTTTATTCATCAAAATGTCATAAAAACATTTTAATATATTGTCTATGTTATGTAATATGTACATTGAACATAATTTAATGAATTTATATGAGGAGTCACTTTTCTTACAAATTGGTAACAGCTATTTGAAATAAAACCCGTTAAAAGCATTAGATCTGTGCGTAATCGATCTATTGTAATGTGTAGATTTTAGTAGATTAATCTAGAACACCTAAATTTAGGTGTAATATTGGCAGACATTGAAAGAATGAGTATGTTGTGATGATGTTGAATTTCAAAATCGGGAGTTGAATATAGGGAGGGGCGTTATTGATTTACGGTATTAGCATATAAGTCTTCAATGAAGACTCTTCATGCATCTAGGCACGAGTGACAAGCAAATACAATATTTATTTGAATATTTTAGAAAAGTACCTATATAATTTTTAAATTTTAACTCCTATTAAAAATGGGTAGGTACAGAACTAGTATAACGAAAAGAAAGAATTGAACCGAAATATGTAATCATCGATGCGATGGATGTTGGACTTTATTTGGGCCTCAGCGGAAAATGGCAAAATTGCTCCTGTCCTAACCACGCAAAGATGCAACGTATTTTCAAACTATTACTAATTAGTCAAATAACTGTTTTCAAGTTTTCTCTTCCCATTATATGATTCCGTTGCATAACGACATTCAAACTTTTGTACAACTAAATATTGTAGTTATACCACCGTCAAAGTTCACTTATTATTCGAATGATCGGACACTGATTACATGATCAAATACTAAACTACTGTTATTAATAGGAATGTATATTTGGCATGGCACAGTTGCTTACACGAATATGCTGCTTTAAGCAACGAGTCGAAATAATATTATTAATTAGTTAATAATCTAATAAGCTCGTATTATAACATATAAGCGCGCCACATAAAATAAGTCATTATAAGATATAATAGTACACGCCTACTCGCTCTGAGCCAAATGTGCACACAATACAATTAAGGAAATAATATACCATGCAAGATCACAGGTATATCCAATAATATACACGCAAGCATACATAGTACATACAACAATAGTTTAAGGTATAATTGTAGTATAAGTGCTTAGGATAAATCGTTATATCGTGTATTAAGTACTGAAATAAATTATTATTGTTATTATTTTATTACGGTAATAACGATGCGCGGTACCAGTAAAATTGAATATACATAAAATTTAATTTACTACAACTTATAAAATAACATATTATTATGTATAATACAGTTTTATAAACATATTTTACACTCACTACATAAATGTTAGTCCTATACTCCTATATATAGTACCTAATATACAGGAAACATATTCTTGCATTGCAAATGTATAATGTATATAATAAAATATAGGCCATAGATAATATAACAAATCCAAATATTTGAAAATATTTTCAATAAACTTAAAAATTCCAAAAATCAGAATTTGAATAAATGTTTAATTAAAATAATGGAGATGACATACAGGGTGACTCAACACGTTTTCCGTTTTTTCGTTAAAAACTAACGAGGAAATGGGAAATCACCACTGTGACCACCCTATACAGGCGTATTTTAAAGTGCACAGGTGAAACGATAAAAGAGGATTTATTCTTCGTGCCATGCAGATGCATGTGTATACCTTCTCTAAGACGACCAGACGCGAATAAATAATGATATATATATTATATACAGTATACACACACTCTAAAAGAAATAATCCAAATGACTGATCTCACTCATTGTTGAAGATACAAAGTATATAAATATATATATATAATAAATTATCGTGTGCATGTGTGCGTGTAATTTTATTGCCAACGAAAAAATGCGAACGAGGTTCATGTTCACAGAAAGGAAACAAAAAATGAAATAAAATGGATCGCGTAATTTAGTAACACGTTTCGAGAACACTTAAGTAGAGACCGTCATACACTGCACGCAGTAAGTAATATATATGGAGGTTTTTTTGTCAAGCAATACAGGGCAGCAGGGACTGTGCCTGTGTTATATATAATAATAATAAATACAGCAACATGATGATCCACTAAACGTAAAACGGATGTGCACGTAGAGACGTAAAGAAAAGTTTTTATCACTTTGCTCGTAAACTCTAAACTGCAATAAAAAAAAAAAATCATACCATACTATACACGTACACCTACATCTTCAATCTACATATATTATTATATTTTTCAACGTTCTAATATATGCAGTATTTTATACACCTAAATAATGTTCAAAAATGTTATACCATACCCATATGGTATATTATAGGTACAGTCGTACAAAGCTAGGTAAATATTATATTATTAAATTATTATGGACAAAAATTGTAATTTGTAAAATCGCTTGCTTTTCATTGAGAGCCTATAATGTATAATAGTTAGTATTATTATGTTGTTATATATGCGGCCAGTTATAGTTTTCTACCAATTTCAAGGAAAACAATTTTTTCTGATTTTGTAAGACGCATCTGCTTGCGTATGTATTAAATTTTGCAAATTGTAAGTGTTTTGAATTTAAATTCCATTGTTACAAATTATAATTATTATTATATTACCACTAAAATGAAATTTCAACTTCTTAGATATCAATTTAAGAACGATTTAAATTAGTTAATTTTGGCCAAACATATGATAAAAATATATAAGTAGATATATTAACAATATTATAATATTTTTCAAACTATGTATTAGTTTAAACTAAATTTAATTAAAATATATCTTTCTTCCAACCGTAAAACTAAAATTAATTATTAACTTACAGTTTTAGTAAACTTATTTACATATATACTACATTTATGTTAATTTAATTAACTTATTGGTTAATTATATCAGTGGATTTTACATTAGCTTATTACTAGAGAAGGAAGTGAGTGTAAACTCTACTAAATTGGCTAAGTAAACTGTACCGGGTCGACTTCAATTCTAACCGAAAATAATATGTAAACTATCACGGGTCAAATTAGTTTTTACGACTATTTCTCGGATTTTACAGTCACACCAATATAAAATATTTTTTATGTATCAATAAATAATAAACATTAAACAATCCATGAACAACCCGAAAACCGTTTACATTATAAACGTGTATATATCCACACAATAACGTTACACGCCAATATTAATACTTTAATCATAATCTTAATTTATACTAAAACTAAAAATTATTTAAAAAGTAAATATAGATATTTAATGGATTTATATGTATTTATTTATTTAAACATTAAAAAAGTCATTGATAATATATAGTGATTAAAATCCTGCATACAGAGCTCCAGATAAGCCCGTTGTGAACGCGAGACAAATTACATATGCCTTTTACTCTTCGGGTAGAACTGAGGACGATCTGGAAGAATTCACACAGCACGATCTTTTTTAAGCTCAAGAATAATAGTGAGCCTTACTACGAAATTCAAAGAGTTTATTACTGCAGAGTTTACATTTATTTAAACATGTCAAAAAATTGGGTAGTGTTAGAATCTACATGTTTTCTAATCAAACTTAAAAATTTAAAGTTTGAAAACCTGCGGAATTCGCACGCATGGACTCACATACCAATCGTAAATAACTGCATAACACACTCGACGTCTATATTTTTATTTAAACTTTTTTTTTTTTAATTAGTTTCCGCAATTAAATCTAACAACAAATGTAAATGCTGATAATAATATAATATACTATATGTGCTAGAATCAAACATAACATCAAGTATAAGTATCTAATGCAGTTATAATAATAATGATGTATTAATTTAAAACAATATAAACAGAATGTAAATGATTAGGGGATAGATATGATTAAGTTTAACTTATTTAAAACAGCCGATAGTAACTTAATTTAAGGGTATAAAATGTTTGAGATTTCACTGACGAGTTTGATCAACTGATCAGATAAATCAACTAATAGTTGTTTGACTAAGAAATCGGCGTAGGATGCGATTACAATTGGAACTGCAGGAGCTCCCAGACTGAGCAACATTAGCTGGTCTTAAAATAGAAGGTTTCCAAATGTCATGTTTTTTGAAGCAGACTACGTACTTTTTGTAAACAGAGCATCCTTTGTAAGAAGATAAATACATGAGCTCCTGCGAGCTACGTAGAGTTCGCATTTAGTCATGACTCATGACAGCTATATTTAAAATTCGATTTAATCATAGTACTATGACCAGATCTAAAATTGAGGCGACTTACATCGTAGGGCCTAACACGAACGGCCTCATCACACACATCTTTGGTACACGCAGTATAATATAATAATATATAGTATGAAATTTATTATATGCTGTAACTTGTATATTATGGTTGCGGCGACGTCGCTTTCTCATACAAAGTAGAAACAAGAGCGTACATCAACGTCGAGCATAACGCAAACATAACCACTCTACACAATTTAGAGTTGGTCGTTAGTATACGTAAGTGATGTACCTACAACGAAAACATTAAAACTCAGTTTGAAAATTCGATTTACGAAAAGCGCGCGAATAATTTCCATCTCAGATGTTATAAATATAATCATTGTTTTCCACTAACGTCGAAATATTGTTTTAAAAAAATAGAAGAATTATTTAGGTTTATAAAAATAATAAAAATATAATTTAAAAAAAATGATAACAAATATTTTCAATACAAACCCAATCGAAATAAAATTACTTGTAGAAAAAAAAATAGAATAATATAAAATAAAGACATTTTTATTTTATTGTGAATCTTAGTGCTGTGTTGTTTTGTGTAGTTGTGTAAATATCGTTTGTTTTTCACAGACCTAAAAATATCCTAAGATTACTTATTGTTGAGAAGTATAATACTATATTAATGTCTATTGAAAGTATACTGCAATGTTTAACAGGTGGCTGATAATTATAACATGCCAATGACAGTGGCGTGTCATACATGTGTGCGATGTGTGCAAATGCCACGGGCCCTCGGCTTGGGGGGCCCATTATTGCTCAACGTTCCACAAAAAAATAAAAATTAAATAAATACAGTTAGGTATGTACGAAAAAGTAAAAAAATTGTTTTCAATTTAAAATGGTTCTCATTAGTACAAGTATCAGTATATCATTGTTATAAAATATAAATTTATGTATATCTATATTATTTACAATAAAAATATGTAGGAGGGGGGCCTTTTTTTAGTTTTGCACACAGGCCCATTTTCGGGATAAACCGCCACTGGATTTTAAACCTAAGATACCTAAATAACAAAATAATGCTGAAAAACCCAAAACTATATAAATATCAAACAATCCAATTTTTTTTTCATGTTACATCGATCATCATCAGAGTAACAGTTTCAATCATTGCAACCTAATTGTATAGACGTATAGTTATAATTTTAATTTTAGTCACAATTCATTATTAAACAGATTTATTTTTATATATAACTAGACTAACTAGAGAGTTTGCCACATTCACCAACTCTCACAGATTTAATATTATAAAAAAACGTATTTAAATTATTTTTTGGTTGAGATGACAATTATAATATATATATTATATATAAATAAAACAAAATGTTTTTCTAAAGAGATTCGTAACAAAAAGCAGTTATATAAAATACGTATATGGATATATGGTGCGATTTCCGTTACAGTTGGATAAATTATGAAATGTTGTAATACCAACAGGATGATAGACAACTCACTGTACTGTATATGAATATCGGTAATAAAATAGATAACATATACAGATACATAACTAGTACCGACATTTTATCAATTTAATAAAAAAAAATAATTTATCAGTATTTTTATGTATGCATCAATTTAATACCTATTATAATGACGTGATAGACACGTTATCGATTACGTGAATATAGAACACAGATTACCTTAAAACATTTTTATCATCAACAATTTTCAATTATAATTTATTTATTATTATTTTAAAAGTTTAAAAATTTTATTTGGACTTTTCGGTTTGGAAGTATGGGTTCTAGGATAGTGTATTTTAACAGAAATATAAAATATGCTATTGAACAATTCTTTTAAAAATAGGTTTAAGTATATAACCGTATCGGTGCGTGAACTGTGAAAATTAACTTGACTAAACTTACTGTCTACTAAGTGTATTCAGTATTGACCTCAGCTAATGCGCCAACTCACGATCGAATATTCTTATATTCTCTTTTTTTGTTTTTGTTTTTTTGGTAAATATCGTGATAATATTTAATTTATATTTAATAATTAATATATAGATTTGGCTTAGTAATTTTACTGAATTGACAGCCGCTAATTGGGTAACTATAACTTAACTCGCCATCTGCGGTCTGTGATAATAGACAACTAGCAGAAGTGTGGGCTTTTAAGTAAAAAGTGAAATGCGTCACAACTGTTGTGACTCTAATTACAGTGAACCAAATTATCCATATTTTCAGTTTTTTCCAGCAGAAAGAAAAGGTTTAAGTTGTTTGAGTGATTAAAGCTGATCATTTGTATGATTTTGATTAGTATAATTTGATCTCATATTTCAGTTAACGTAATTAATGTATTTTATATATATATATAAATAGTTTAACTTAGTACTTTTATACAATATAAAGTTTTGGAAACTAATTAAAAATTATAATAATATCCAATGTGTATATTAGCTACCATAAGAAGGAAACAAAATAAAATAATTAATTAATAAGTTTAAGATTATTTACATAAAGCGATGTATACATTTCCAATCTTTTTCTGTTTTTTTTTTCTACTTCAATAATTTTTTTTTAAAACGCTTGAAATTTAATAATAATTAACACACTATAAAACAGGGAAAGGTTAGGTTAGGTTATTCTGTGTATACATTACTTATTAAATATAGGTATTAGGTAACTACAATAATAAATAACACTTGTATTTTTAGGCGTTTCAAAAGTATTATTTTGCAGCACCAGAAATATTCAAGTTTTTAAGTTTTTTTAAATTCATCTGTACTACTATGATAGGTTAGGTAAGCAAAAATGGGTAATTACTAATTAAGAATATGTCATGATAGTCATGAGTTCCGAGTGACTTACACTTACATCAGGAGTACAGTCTAGTATAATACTATAATACTTGGCTTCGCTAACCATAGTAACTATGCGATACTTAATAGACTGAGATAATAAATCAATCATCTCAGTTTGAATATCTTTTCCTAAATATTAGTTTATATTTTTTTTACTATTAATTATTCTTCTTACGTGTTCGGCCATCACAGAATCATACTTAGCCATAAGTTCAATTAATTTAAAAAAATGTCCATTGTTCTGTTTGTACGTGTTTGTATAACTGATCAGATGATCGATGAAAAGCTAAATTTTGATGACCAAGAAATTGTACTACCGACATGATTCGTTGTAATACTTCATTCCAATGCATACACTCAGATTGTAAAATACGTCGGTTTACGTTATCAATTGTTTTTGTTTTTTTTTAACTTCAATGATAATTCTAGCCATATACTATAAACGGTCAAATGATTTTTTGATATTTCATGTCCTTTTAACATTTGTATGCAATGCCTCCAGTCATTATACCCTTCTAAAGCCAACTTAGAATTTGAATTATCAAATAGTTTACAGCAAAAACAAAATATTACGTATTGGAAATAGAGTATACAAGTGTCCTTGTGACATTTTCTCTATTACTCATACTTCGTTTATAATGAAATTGTGTGAATTTTCGTCCTTGATCATCTGAAGGAAATACAAAATTTGCATTTAACGGAGCAGGAGGACCCTTTTCAACCAACAATGTTTTAAAGTCGTTATTAATAATTAAGGGCCATTCAGCAGGGTTTGTACTGATATTAATTAAAGAATTAAGAGGACGTCGCACCCGCATGTCTTGTCTCCGTCTTACACACTACGGCATACTACTGAATTTTTGTTTACCAGTTTCAATAGTGTGCTTTTAGTTTTGATATTAGAGTGAATTGACCTATTATCAAACTTTTAGGTAAGAACATTATCTGTGTTCTCTCGTTGGTTTTTACGATATTTTAATTTTTAAATGAATTATGAGCATTTTCAAGTATTTATATTTTTCATACTCGTAACTCACTTAAATTCCATCGGCCTGTTTATACCATTACATAAATTAGTTAACTAATATATTTTACAATACCTGATTTCAGTGTATGACATTCTATAATATATAATTACCTAAACGTAGGATTTAGAACGATTGATCCAGGCAAAAAAATACTGTATGCGAACAAGTGGACAATAGTCTTATGCAGGGAAAATAATTATTTATCTTAGGTGAATTGTTTGTTTCTGTAACATTCTCAATCGCCCAGAACAATAAAATTATATTACCTATGTAATATTTATAAAGGAAAATATTAATTGATATAAAATATGTACTCTAATCGGTGTAGAATAAACCACTAAATAATACAGATCGTGTTATATTTCAAAACAGTATATATAATATACCTAGTTGTTATGATATTTATTATCTATAACCAAACATAATACATAACTTATCTTACCTTATTTAAAAATGTGTCTCAACTGCTATAATACACCGTGTGGTTAGTGACACTATAAATGATGACGTGTAGTCGTGTAAGTTTTTGAAAATCGACTCGTTTAAGTAAGTCACATTTTAAAACTATTAAATTTCTGAAATTTTAATATTATTTGGTATAGTGGAAAACGTGATAGTTTCGTATACCTACAGATGCCTGTGGTTCCGTACGACTGTTGTACGGGTAGCTATAGGTACCGTATGATAAGATTTTCCGAACACGAGTCAAGATAAAAAAAAATATTGATGTTTATACTTCCATGAAAATGTGTTAATATTATTATCGATAACTGTTAATCTTGTTTTTAATAAATTCCTGCTCAGATTCCCATTGACACAAAATTAATTTAATCACTATATTTTTTTATATTTGATGATTAAAAATGTTTACACTTCATTTTGTTTCACATATAATGACATCTAATATGAGAATTGTGTCAAATTACGTAAAAGTAGAAACTTACAGTTTATTTAACTATATAATTTAGAAGAATATTTTTTATTCTTTTTACTTAATTGCTGGTAATATGCCATACGGAATTTCCCCGAGCTTTTATACGTTGTGATTATGTTATACCTATTATTACGTGTTATAATTTAAATGATAATTTTTTTATTTAAGATGGTTCATAATATTATGTACCATGTACGCAAAACAAATCGTTAATCGTATAAAGAAAATTCCATGTTGATGGCAATTAAAGCAGTACTCAACACACAAGCAAAGTGCACTACACAACTTATGAAAATTGATTATATGAGTTTGCCTATGCGATATTATTGAAAATTTGAAAAATTATGAATGTGATAATTGTAAAAATTAAGTTACCAAAAAATAATAATTTATATTTTTTTATTATTTTATGATTATTAATATTATTAAAATATTATATTATGTTTAAAAATGAATTGTTAAACAACTAAATGTGTTCAGGTAGTAGGAACCTATATTATCTTAGAACATTTAGTTAATAACTATTACAGTTCAACAATTACAGATAGTGAAAGATATAATAATAAAGCTTAATATAATAAATGATTTGAAAACCTGTAACAATAGTTACATTACATATTTCGCGATTAAAATTATTTTAATTTAATTTAATTATGAGATAAGAATGGTAATCGGACTATGGAACAAACTGTTTGTTTAGAACAGCTGTAAGGAGCGTAATGAGGGGAGTAATTAATGAGGAAAGTTCTGATATAAATTTAGTTAATGGCTTATCAATAGCGTGGATATTGGGTAGTGGGATATTTTTGGAATCAGTAACGGAAGCATAAGATGCTTTGGGAAGGAAAGGGGGAGTTTGTGGATGAAGAGGACTGAATTCGGATTCTGTAGTTTTGAATGATTAGTTTTGCGACGTTTGAGAAGAGCTTTAAAAATTTAACATCCCTTGTAGTTGGAAGTATGATTGCCCATGCAGAGGGCGCACTTGGCTGGCCTGGTTTTATTTTTGGTGCAAATTTCGATGTGGTGGTCACCCCCACATTTAACATTTTTAAGACGTTGACTTACAAGAAAAGCCGTTAGGGCCGGTGATTTGTACTAACGCATTTTCGAATGCAGAGTAGTTGGTGATGTTTTTAACATATATTGACAGAGCCCTGATGTTGTCCTGTTGATGATGATCAGTAGATACGTTGGTTATATTAGAAGTATCACAAGAGGCGTCGAGTTGAATATCGTCCCCTTCGTTAGCTAGGACAGCGAATTTATTTGGCGAAACAAATGGATTGGTTTTTCTTTTTTTTTTTTGGATAGGTGAATTTGGAGATGATGGCAGTGACCGTGTGGAATTAGAAATTTTCGGAGAGGTGGTGTTAACCATATTGGAATGAAAACACGTTCAACGGAGTGAAACCCGTGAACTGTTGACTGTTTACATAACTAAAAACGCGATAACAGAGCGAACAATCATACATACGTGCGACCGTGTTGCAGGTCAACACCGAACTGAAATGGTCCTTTTATAAATTTTTTTTTTTTTTTTTTGTTACTGAATATTAAAGGTCAGTGTTTATTTTATTATTTATATTTGTTAACTATCTTAAAAAATGTATTTTTGAAATAAAAGAAAAGTATATATGATGCGTATTGACTATTGAGTTATTATTAAATTTTGTTCTCACAAAAAAATTCAAAATATCTACATTTTAACATAATAATTTTTTAAAAAATAAAATAACAACTTATGTTATTAAATAATCTTTAGATACGCATTATTTATCATCGATTATATTTTTATTATTTTAGATCATAAAAACATCATACGGTTTTGCCCCGAGGCTAATACGGTTTTACCGCACCAATGAGGAAAACCTGCATTATGAGTTTTTAAAAATTAATCTATATTATTAAAGCTAACAATATTTTGTAATATAACTACGCAATCCAATTTAAGTTCCTTAAAATATTATAAGTTATACAAACACAATAATGCTCAAAAGTTAGTATATTATGTATTATGTATTATATTAGTACAATTATACCCCATTTTCCCTTATATATGAGGTGATATACTAAAGCCAACGAGAGAGTACTATTCCTTCGCGCATCCAAATGATCGAGCTCCGCGGTTTCGTACCCAAATTTCTCCCACTCTACCATCTAGTTGCCGCCGTAAATACCCCCACTCACTAAACGGCGGCTGTCGACTAATTCCACGGCCGCCGCCAACCACTGGTTGTATACACCGGCTCAAGTAACACACCACCCAAAAAAAAATAACAGCTGGCGTCTGCCGTAGTGCCGAAACTATTATGTACCTAATACAGCAACAATACAAATAATGTGTGTGTAATATCAATATTTTAATTATGCATTTATTTATTTTAACAAAAATGTCCAATTGTGCATTACATAATTTTTATACACATAACAAAATCATTAAATTACAAAAAAAAAAAATTATAATAAAAAAATATTCGAATGATAAAAAATAAAATACAAAGAAATCAATCCGAATCGAAGTCTGATTCCGAACAACTCGTATCACCTGTTATCGTCATGATATGACGTCCTTCTGCTTCGGGAAGTTCGTCAAATACTTCATCTGTTATATGTTCAATGTTCAAAAACTTTTCTTCCTCCTTGACGACATGTCCCACAAAATTCGTCCACATTTCCGCTGTCACATGTTCCACGCCTTTTTTTAATAACTCCAGTACATCCTTTATTTTAAACGTATTATTATGTGTCCGGACATAGCTTTTTACAGAAGACCACGCGAGCTCGATAGGGTTTAGCTCGCAGTGGTATGGGGGTAATCGCAATACGATTTTGCCATTGTCTTTTGCGTACTCGTCTATTACGTACTTGTCGTATTGGTTTTTTATTTTTTTAACTCTTATTATTAAATCATTTTTGACTATTGGATGGTTAACGATTTCACCTTTCATTTCAAGCCAATCGATAATATCTTTTTTTTTCCAAGACATAGTTGGTATTTTGCATTTCTTTACGGAGTGATACGAAGCATTATCCATCACTATGACGGCGTTTTCTTTTAATAGTGGTAGAATTCGTACAAACCATTCATAGAATGTATCGCCATTCATCTCGTCATGGTAGTCCGTAGAATTGGTCTTTGATTCGAAACACAAAAGACCCCCCGGGACAAAACCATCTGTCGACCCGATGTGTAAGACAATGAGACGCTTACCTTTTCCCGAGGGTTCTTTTTGTCCTGTGGTTAGGCCCTTGAGGAATGCATCTCGTGATGAATTTATTGTGGTATCGGTCCACGTTCTACTGTGTGCCTCGCCTGCGTTGACCCACGTTTCGTCCAAATAATAAATTGGTCTGTTTTGCTCTCTATAATGCTTTATTTTGACCAAATAACTTCGGCGCCAAGTTATTAAATCTTCTCTTTCGAGTAGTGCACTATTACGTTTTTTTTTTACGTATTGAAATTGTAAATCTTTCAACACTTTTTGAAATGACGACCGCTTAATGTTTGGAAGTGTTTCATCTTCATTAATGGCGATTAACATTTTATCGACTGTTGGTACTTCGCGGTTCCTCCAAAAATTGTGTATTTTCTGTCTTATTGCATTTTTATCGAATTCATCGATTTTTTCGATTATTGTAGGTCGAATTTTTTTCTTGTTCGGCGATGTAATTGTTCCTTGATTCTTATACTCCGATAATATGTTTTGAACTGACCGCTGTCCAATACCCGAAGATTTTGAGATATCGACGATCATTTCTCTTAAGGTCATTCGAGGGCTGTCAGGATTTTCAAGCTGGTGTTTAACTATTTTCTTATATAAATTGACAATAATTTTTCTTTGACCAGTGCCGATGAACTAAAAAAAAAATTAAAATTTAAGAATTTAAGAATTTAAAAAATAGTATAAAAAAATAAATAAAAAAATAAATAGTAAAAAAAATAGTATAAATACAAACACTTACTTTTCCACATGGATTTTTTTTGGAAGGAGACACAGCTGCGACATCCATATTGTACTTATTGTTATACGTAAAACTATTAAACAATTGTTAAGTAAAAAACGTAAAAAAGTTAAATAAAACCGTATAAAACACCGGGGTGCGCGAAAAAACAAAAATGTTGTGTTTAAAATATCGGAGATGCTATTATAGTTCACGCTGTATACAAACACTGTCACAGTTTCCTGGTCGGCGGCGGCGACGGTGGTGGCAGCAGCGTCGGCGATGGTGGCGACATCGGTGTCGGCGGCCAGCGTTGACGGCGGCCAGCAGTTAGGGAGTTTTAGTGGTGGGAATGCGCGAGAACGGATGAGTTTTGGTCGCCGCCCAATAGTACTCTCTCGTTGGCTCGACTATAGTGTAATATCCCTATTATATTAAATAGCATTTCTAATGACTATTTAAGGTGTAATATAGTAATTTCACGGATGTTTACTAACTCTCCATCGGTCAAACACGCGCGTCATATTACTATGGTGTATTGACAAAATATCGGAGCGACAACACACATTTATATTTTATACTATAGAAGTATAAACATAAGAAAGAAAACGGCGATGGTATTATAATATGTATGTGTGTGAGTGCATATATACAGTAACATAGCCATATATAAAGGTACACACTCGACACGACCTCTTGTGACGCGTCAATATGTATATATATAACGTTTTGTAGTTTGTACAGTCAGTTTTTCAATCATCTCTCGCGGAACATTTACTCTCCGAAATCCCATAGGCATACGTTACTACTTTATGTGTATACTGTATACATATATGCGTTGCCTACCCACCGCTTAACAGTCATGTGACACCAAAGAGGAGAACAAAAACTTTACGCGGATGGTACTTCTTGTCCCGAAAATCGAAAAAAAAATGTCATTAGATTCTTCATTATACCCACTTGCACATATACTATTCTGTGTGTCCTACTATAAAGCCATCACATATAGTAGTCATCGTCTCTAGTAATAGTAATTTATAAAATATTATGAATATTATCGATCACGCATTTTACACGATCGTCTTATAATATATGTACAGGACTATTGCTCATTAATCTAGGTGATGCATTTGAACCCCCTAAAATTGTGGGTGAGTATTTGGTGGGTAGATAAATATATTTAAAACAGTTAATACTATTACCATAACAATTATTAAGTAGGGATTAGGAACTTAGCAGTTACCAGTTACGTATTATCTAGGTAAACAAAATATCAAATCTAACGAGAGTTAAATTTATTTTAACTAAAATTATAAATTAATATTATAAAACACCTATCTTAAAATGTTTTCATATTTATGTATTAACATTTTATTCTTGCATAATAAATAGTAAATTGGTAAGAACTAAAATAATCTTCCACGTTCTATAAATGTATGCAAAATAGTATGCTTCGTTATTATAAATGTTTGGTGCACATTGGAAGTGCATACGATAAGAAATACTAAAAGCGTAAAAATACGTGTACCTTATCTGTTACTAATTTGCTATAGTTGCAATTATTTTGAAATACGTTCTGTACCACACGCATGGTCTTAGAATATAGTTATTCTAGATAGGTTGGTCTTAGATCTTCTAAGACCGAGACTATACGCATAATCATTCAAATAATAGCCACCAGTCCATGTACTACCGCAGCGGTTGTATAATTGGTTTTTATTAAATAATTGGCAAAACCGAACAAATTGTATATCTAATTATGACGATAAATCCAGACGAAAATTAAATATTGATTTTATATTCTTGGTACAGCAACAACAACTTTACTTAGGTTAAAAGCTTACAGAAAAATAAAAATAAAAGGTTACTAAATATATTATGTAAATAAATACATTAGTTTTCTTAGATTCTTAGATTGCTGTTATCTTCAATTTTGCTACAAATATTGATTTTATTCAGTCCTGCAGCAAGATGATTACTGAATTATGTATATCATACAATACTGAATGGGATAATTTTAAAATTACTAGTATTTCGTAAGATATTTCCATCTGGTTCGTGGTAAAAGAATCACGGTATATAATTCATATATTATAATATTGCGTGTATTTATATAATTATAAAATAATAGGTTTATATAGCATGCATACGCCATACGCCACATATCAAATTTACGCTCTTCTGTCTTCGCCACACATATAACATATATACAGGGTGATTCACCAAACATGCATAAACAAATGTTTTTCTTTAATAATAAATATATTTAAATTATGACTTTTGAAATTTTTAAGAATACTATCATGACAATACAATTTTTTTTTCAAATGAGAACCAACCATTTTTATTTTATCAATTATGAAGAAATTAATTTTTTTGAAAATTTTGATGTAACGCTAAATATAAATTGGATTGAGTAAATTATGAGTTATTAAAATATATATGTGTATTACTAAGGATAATAGTCTTTAAAAATGGTTTTAAAAATCTATCAAATAAATATAATAATATTGAATCTAGCATTTATTAAACTTACACAATATTTTCAAAATATAAAATTTTGATAGATTAATATTAGTTACCATAATTTTTAAATCTTCAACGACTCCATATCTTCCAAACGGCAAACCTATTACCATGGAACCCATAAACCCAATATAAAATAACTCAAGTAGTCAAGTACTACTCGTTAGAATTTCAATTTGGATACATCAATATTTTCAAAAGAAAAATCATAAATTAAAAAAAGTTTCACATTTGAAAAAATAAGTAAGTCGATAACGCAGCGCAGGACGCTCATTAATTATATAAAAATTTAAGTACTTAAAAATAAGATAATTTCACATATTTAAAAATATCAAAAATGTATTATCAAATAATTAAAAAAAATAGCACGAGCTTGCTTGGCGATTCACTCTGTATACGTAATGCATATACGATATAATATACGTTAAACATGAAATATATATATTATTACACACACACACACACAAATATATATATATATATATATATATATATATATATATATATTTAATATATTATATTATACGTGATACGTATGGAAAACAATGCGCGAGTTGGATATTCGCGCGAGTGCACACAAACTTACCGCCAACTACTTTGCTCTCGTTGCGTCTATCATCGTTTCGGCGATTTTAGTTATACGTAGATTTTATATACATATATAATATATACAGGTAATATATATATATATATATATTCATATATGATATGCACGCAAATAGCTCTGGTTAACGGTCTAGACTCGTCTCATACACACCCTCTTGTCACGTGCAGCAGCATCAATCCGCGTGACTGACAACCGCCGCGTGATTCTCGCACCCCATCATCATTCCGGAACATTCGCGATTCGTCGTTTTTGCGACTTCCTCGGAGATCCGGGCCGATGCCATCGCAGTGATTAATTGTAAAACAACGACGAAAAACGAACGTCACCTAATATTATAACAAATGTGCATGCGCGTAGATATGGACAATCTCGATGTCGAGAGTAGAGCAATAATTGAGATCCGATTGATCCAAATCCAAATCTATACTTTAAATATATACATAATTTATAAAGACTACTATACCTATTTATATGTATGTATACACAGGAAAATGATATCGGCTTAACACGACTCGTGATAATTTTATTATAATTTACATTAAGACGAAATTAGAAAACGGTAAATTTTGCTTAATGCCGATCGATCAATACGGTTTACTGATTCGATCCAACCGTTTAAATTGAGGTCTGTAAAAAATTAAATACCTAAACCAAATCACACCGTTTGTAACGTCAAATTTTTCATTGAATTAGAATCACCATGTACCGGAGATAATTGAATCATTTTTATGTTTTATTTGTTTAAATTATCTTAATCAAAGCTAATATTGTAATCACAACATCAAAAAATAATTATTTCATTTAAGACTTTATGAGGAAAATAAACTTTGCGTGACACTCGAATGCAAATAATAATAATGATAGTTTCTTTTTTTATATTTGCATTTTCCCTTCAATGGTTCATATGAAGGGATTATTTCTTATTAAGCTATAGTAAGTATAATACAAGATAATTAAATATATATATATTGTGTGTATCTGCATATCGTATAGTGTGTGCATAGTTACATAATAGTCATTTTTATATTGTTTCACACAAACTTAAATATTATTTATAAAAAAATTTTTAAAATATAGCATATTTGTCCCTCGTGATAAACAAAAAGTTCACGTTTTCATTTGTACAGAACTGTATAGTATTTTATTCGATTACCCCTTGTAAATTCCTTAACAATAATATCAGTCGAAACTGACTGGCAGTTTTTATGATCAGTTGTATAAAAAAAAAAAAAAAAAGAAGGTGAACACGATTCATATACCTATGATTATATTGTATAGGTAATGCGTTATTATATTGATCAAAAAAATAATAAATATCTAAACAAATAAAATCTACTGAATACAGTCTACCTTACGCGTACATAATATATAGAAAAAACTCTTGGGAAAATATTAAATACAAAACGTAAGTATAAACATCTACATAGTAATTTAAAAATTTAAAAATAGTCATAACACACTACTGCAATGTTTCAAATTTCTATAGTACATTTATTCAAATTATTTTTGTTTTTATACCGATTGTTTTAAAAATCATCGAGATCAATAAATTTTCATCTGCTAAAAGTACCAACTAGATTCAATTCATTTTCCTATCAGAAAATATGTTGAAGTTGAGAATCAAAGCTTTTTTTTTTTTTTTTTACCATAAAACATTCAAAAACATTGCAATAATATATGCACCACATGCAATTCAAGTGGATACTGCAGGATACGCGCACGCCAATATGAAACATTAGTTCATTATTATCTCTGTAACAAACTGTCCACTCTCGAAGACGAAATAATATAAACTTTACGATTTAACAATTTACATTGTTAACGATACAATTTATTATCGTTAGATATTAAGGAAATTTCACTTCCGATTGTAGAACAAAGGAAATCCGATTACAGGAATTTCCACGTCTACAGAGTTAAACGCGTGCACTCCGCTTATTATAATCTCCGTGAACTATAGAACCTTGCTAATAAATAACTCGACGTTATGTACAGTATACAATACTTAGGTAACGAATAACTTAATTTATATACAATACATTATTATGTACATTTATACTCTAACATAACTCTGAAGAACATTAACAAACGCGTATCTAAATCATTTGTCGATACGCTCCGTTAATGACAGAAAGTTTAATAATCAAACCGAATGAGAAACGAATCAGGAACTCCGTGCGGCGATATTTCGAGACGTTCTAAATCGAAAAAACGATTTGAAATACGCAATTAAATTGGTTTATTCCTATGCGTGTGTATAGATTTATAAGTTTAGACTATCCTAAATGACTTTTAATCGTAATGTTATTTGATCGTAAAAAAAAAAAACAATCAAGTGGTTTCTATAAAGGATAATATCTGAGTCAACACCTAAACACCTAAATATTCTTGCGTTGCTAACACCTGGCACTGATATCTGCAAAACATATATAGGATCTATCATTTTATTGATGTCTGGAAATTTTTTAAAAGATCTTAAACTTGGCTTTATAATATTAGCAATTGAGATTTTGTTGTGGATATCATTGCTTAATTTTGATTAGCTTTAGTATTGTGGACGTCGTTTTTGTTTTTACCAAGTATACTGAAGAAAAACTTCGATCGTCGCCTAGGATATTTTTTTTATAATATCACTATTAGTCATAAATAATTTTTTTTTAATATTTACTCATTGAAAAGAATTAATCAAGTCCCAAATTAGGAAGTAGGAGTGCGATCAAAATCGCAATTTCAGCACATTTGCATCACGCCGAACATAAATCTTGTTTACGTGCAGTCAAATAATAGTTGTTATTGTACACTATAAACATAACGATTTTGATAGCTGTACGTAGGTATAACGCATAAAATATAAATAACAATAAAATTTTGATTGCTGAAAAAAAAATGTTAATGATAATAATAGTATAAAATACCAATCTCGTAAATTTGTTTACCGATTCGCACGACCGACTATACACTTTCTAATAATACAATAATTATATACGATAACGATAGTGTTTATACATGATCGATGTCCTGTATCCGTCATCGTCACAGGTGCATCCGTCAATGCGTAAAAAAAATAAATTAACAATCGATAAACAAAACAAAATATGTTTTAGAGCATCTCAAATTCGTAAGGAAACGCGAGGTGCGGTTTTTTTATAATCGTAGTTATACACAGCGTGATAATATTATATTATTATATCGACGTTGCGTATACAACGCCATATTTTTTCTCTCAATAAAAGATCCGAATAAAAAGTTGAACTGAATTTTTTTATGTTATAATATTTAACTTAAAACCATTATTATCAGAAGAATAATAAAATATTTTACGATGTAAAAACTATTATTATCATAATTTCGTCACATATTCAATTAATACTTATATAATTGATAATTTAAAAATATTTTTAATTTATAAAGAACTTTAAAAGAGAAGATGATGAAATACAATATGCCATTTATTTATTGTATGTGACTAATTACAATAGACAATTTTAGAGATCAATTAGAGGGGAAAAGACGAACATGATTCGTTTAACAAAAAACGATCAGAAAAATACAAGATATTTATTATAAGAGTATATATTTAATAAACTGCAACTGTTTGCCCGGCGTATATAATAAAGCTTTTTAGAGAAAGACATCGAGTATACAAAATAGTATAAGTACCTATATACTTAGTTTAAACGTAAAACACTCAGTTTTAATTGAAAAACTTTAATGTAAACGGTAATTCATAATTTAAAATATAATTGGTTTTTTTTTTTTAAAACGCATAATAGACGTTTTACTGAAATCCATTCGTTTCCTGTAATGGCTGCAATAGTGATAACTGATTACATTAGACTTGATCGGCTAAGACCCATAACGGAAATCAATAGAAAAGTATGATAAAACGTAAAATAATTACACAAAAATATACAGCTTTGAGTATTGCTGATTACAAAATACAAATTATATTACACATAAATCCTAAACGCTATAAATAAAATTTGTCGCAATATACGTGTAACGTCTACCAACGAATTGTATCACAAACAAAATTATTTATATTTTTAATCTCTGGTGAACAAAAAAAATACTGTTATTTATGTATTAAATTGATTGCTTATAAATTATATATTCGCATTTAAAATGCCATATATAGCTATAGTTATAAGTGCAAATAATACTACGGGGTTAACGTTCGAGCACAAAGTTTTACTTTTTAACATTTATTAATTTATCTAATTTATGTTTAATTTTTACTGAAGCTCGCTGTGTTTGGGGACAAAATCAAGTAAATAAATAATAGTTATGAAAAAAGCCATTAATATAGTACCGGTCACTGTAGAACATAACATATGGATACCATATAATACATTTTTTACGAGTAGGTTATAAGAGTGCAATTATTTTGGAAGCAACAATGGTTTTAAAAATGAATGTACCCACCCATACTATTTTACAACAAATATTTTAACACAGCTAATTATAAATTCGATGATAAAAAACACCAATTAAAATATATATTTTTTTATGAAGGTATTCAATTATTTGAATTTTAAAATTTTAAATATAATTAAATAAATATGAAAACTTTTAGTTGTATACATTATATTATATAAAAATTATATTTACAATTAAAAATCTTTAAATTATTGTCGTTAATATATTTTAGGTAACTTATTTAAAACACAAAATTTTTCTTAGTCCTTGTGTATACCTAAAAATCAAAATACTTGATAAAATTAAGTAACAATTGTCGAAGGAAAACAATGCATAGCTTTTTCTTTAAATGACATTTCTGAACGTAGGTTTAAGCGAGCACTAATAATATGAAACGTTCTACAACCAGTGTCACAGTTGGTAAAAATATGTAGGCTGATAAACATCTCTGAGGTCTTCCTGGACTTAGTCAATTTTAAATATTTTTTAACCATACTCTAAAACAACTTTATGACGAATTATGAACACTCATTTTATCATGTCTAGACGTCTAGTAAATCTATTTTTATTTTATACTGAATTTAAATCATATTTATTATGAGTCTAATGAAATTAACAATTTTAGTAAACAAATAAAATACTAATAGAAGGTTAAATTAAGTGGCAATGAGAATGCACATTGCATACACTTCACTCTGTACAGTTCACTTAAAATCTTATCTTTATATTTTAAATAGTTCAATGTGAACAACAACGGTAATACTATTATTATAATTTCAAATGTATAATTATTATATTAATACAGTAAAACTTCATTAGGTTAAAAACCTTGATTTTTATAAGTCAAAATGAATGCCATTTCCTTGCGAAAACTTCGATTAGGTACTCGAAAGAAAAATTACAGATAACTCGAACATTCCGAGTTCCGAATATAGACAGATAACGATGGATAATTTTTATAATAATTCGTCTATAATAGTATTTTTTATTCACTACATTCGGCATTGTCAATTACGATCGATGTGTTAACACGTTTACTGTGGTATCGAATGTATAAATTATTAATTATTGAATTACATTTTTTAGTAATAATAACAATAACAAAACACGCTGTAGTTTATGAACAATATATATACTATATCTAGTATAATTATAATAATTACGGACAAACATTTTAAAAACTTTTGAAGTCCAAAAAATTGCATTACTCTTAAATTTCGATTTATCGAAGTTCCACTGTATATTAACACTGAAATAACACGCTCATCAGTGTCCGTGACTGTAATGTACCAAAATTGCCTATTCAACTCGCCGTGTGATTATAGTTTAACCATTGATATTAGGTAAAATAGTCAGCTCGGAACTCTTTTTTTTTCACACGACCTATCACCATTTACAATTATGAAAAAATCAGTTAATCGAAATATTTTATATAAATATCGTAATTTATGTATGTACTTAATTTATTATTGAAATAAATCCAAAAAATTATTTAACAAACCATTAATAATTATAAAATAAAAAAAGATTTTTTTTTAAATTTATATATTGATAACATATTTTTATAGATGAATTTAGAGTTTCCAATAATACTAAAATAGTATGATAGCAGTAGTAGTTTAGTCATAACCGATATCCTATCTGTGATCGCCAAAAGTGGATCTGCCAATGCCGTGCCGAAGCTGTTTATATAGTTATACTGAAGGTGTTATAAATTACCAATCAATAAAAAACACAAAATATGTTATGTCTTTTTTAACTTCTTCATTTTTTTTAAGTACAAATTTCGTAAATTTAATAAATAAAATATTTTTTAGTGCGAAAACTTATGTAATAATTGACACAATGAAAATAATAATTTATCGCTCGACGAAAAAAAATATAAAATACAAAACAAAAATTATAAATAGTAAAAAATGTAATACCACAACTGCTGTTTTCCTTGTGTTGAAGTATCGGGAAACGATTAATAAAACACTTTATATACTACTTTTAACAATATAAAATAATTAAATATCTAAACTATTCACTGATTGGGAATGAAACGGGTGCAGCTTTAATGTGTACATTACTTCACGTTCCGGCTGCTCACTGCGGATTCGCGTCGAATAAATTTTTGATAGTATCACAAGATATCATGTAACTGTCATTGGACAATTTATCGTCAATTGTACACTGTAGCTGTTGTAGACCGAGCTCGGAAGATACCACGTGCAATGTGCTGGCGCTCCAATTCGACAAAGGAGCGTCTGAAATTAAAAACACAAGGAATGATTTCACTATTGTCGGTTACAGAGCGTATTGATGGATTATCGACCTTGAACTCTACATATATTATTTTTCCACAGTAAAAGATACGAATTACAAGTTATTAAGTTGATTTTTTTTTTTATTATTATTTTATTTATCTAAAAATCATTACTATCTGAAGAGAACAGAATATTCCACGGTTTAGGCATTATTATTATATTTTAATTGAATATTGAGCTGTTTTTTTTAAATAGTACCAATTAAAACATATTATTATCATAATTGTGATATCTATGCAAATAATACTTGTATAATTTTAAATTAGAAAATATTCTTAACAAACTTGTAATTTGATATGATGTTTGCTAATTACATAAAAGGTATAAATACTATAAATACAATAAAAATCATTACTACATCCAGAACTTAAAAATAATTTTTATCTTTTAACCAATTAAAACCAATTGTATAGGTTGCTCAACTATACCTGTAGTTGTGTCTACAATGAAAAATATTTTACATGATCCGTTTAAACGAATTAATCTAGACTGATATCAGCAAAAAATCTATCGAGAATTAAACTTCTACCCACTAAATTTATGTGTACTATAATATTTTTTTGTATTCACATACCTTTTACGTAACACTTATGAGCTGTCGCTGGTAGATAGATAAAATCCTTGGGCATTTTACAAATGTCTTTGACATTTGTCAAATAATACTCCAATCCCCAGTCCAAGAAATAGACCATGTAATTATAGTTGTTTTTGCTCAAATCGTCGGGGACTTTCATACATATAGCTCTATACCACAACTCGTCGACTAAAACATAAAAATAAAAAACATTTTTTTTTTTTATAATAACAACACCACAATAATGAGATGTAGCTTGTGAGTTTGGGACGTCGATCCGCGATTGTCTACTACTCACTGTACTTGGCCAAACAAAGTTCGTTTTCGACCGGTGTATACAGCGGATCGACAGCAGTCACGCAGTATTCTTGGATTTTTGCTTCCAAATCCGTCAGTGTATCGTCAATCAGATGGTCTCTCATCATCAAACAATCACTGTTCACACATAAGAATGTTAATGTTTTCACAGCACCCTTTAACCATCTTGCGTACTGTACGTCTTTGATAGTTAACATGTTTGAAAACCGCTTGTCGTGCTCGGAAACACCACTCGTGTCATGACGCAGAGTTGTACACTGAAAACGGTAAGTGTGTAACACAATATAGTATCTACAAGATATCTGTTTGAAAAATGTGTATCAAAACACCGATTTAATTTGTGATATGATGCAGTGGCAGCTTACCAGTAGATTTGACTCATTGCGGCTATTGTTGAACTGAAACTGGCCGGAATCTTCGGGGATGGGCGTCGAAGAAAATGACGGTAGCCCGACATTATCCTGAAACAACGAATTAAGAGACATATTAACATATATTTCGGAAAGATCGAAAACATATTATTGTTATTAATAAGGTGTTATTTACTATGACGTGTACACTACGAACCAGATCGTCGTAAGATTGATCTACAGTAGATCCCAGCAATACTTCTACCACTGTAACATTGTCCAACTGCGAAAATACAATTTATTTTGGTCCGATTAGATGTAAACAAAAAACGTTGTTATTCTGTTATAATCAATTTTTATTCATTTAGAAAATATTAACAAATTAAAAGTACAACGTCCTGGAGATAATGTAAAAACACAAATAGAAATTCGTAAATATGTACGATGTCAACAAAATATTTTCTCATATGCACACCATGAAGAGTGGAAGTTTTAACGGTTAGACAATCTATTTTTATTAGTTAAAAACAATAATCACAATTCGTTAAATTACACGTATTTACATTTGGGAATTTATAAATTATAACAAGTTTCACAAAACATTTAAAAAATATTATTTCTTCATCTATTGTAAATATTTGTATAAAAATCCAATACCAATATCAGATTTTTTAAAAACTGAACATTTTCGTAGTAAAATGAAATATAATTATAAATATAACAAAAATATAAATAAGAATTCACTATTTAGATTTAATTTAACATTTTATAAATATAAAATCATACAATCTGATTTTGATCTAAAATAAACATATTATCGAATAGTAATTAATAAAAAAAAAACCCTTACGTGTTTTTTAGCAACGATTTTGAAAGTCGTGACTGATAATTTTTCTTGCGGTTCTGGTTGTATCTCGATATTCACTAACTGAAACAATTAGCAATAAATAGCTTATTAATATATTAGACTTTTATTTCAAATATCAATAATATATTTATAATCCTAAGTTTTTTACAAGATTAATCATATATTCAAGTATTAAAACTGAGCATTTGTAGAAAATATATATCTGTTCAAAAAATACATTATTACAGAAATAATCTATTCTTCTTTTCATTTAAAGGAATTTTATTTTAATTATATAGATTAGGTTAAATCAATAACAACATAAATTATTATCACAAGAAATGATACATCACATCTGATGTTCGTTGGACACATCCATTATTCGAATTTTTGTTAAATCGAAATAACATAGAATAAAAATCAGGACAAACAAATTGTGGTAATAAGAAAATTGGTTATTGATTAAGAACCATCATAAAAGTGTGCACGGTACAAATAAATTGTTTTTGATAATTATGTATTTTGTAGATAAAATAAAATCGAAAAATATGCAATATCACTAAAATATCTTACTCAACATTTAAACGCTATATATACATTTAAAACTATATGTAATATTTAATATACTAAGAGGAAAATATTTTTTGTTTAAATATAATTGTTATTTAACATTTAATGGTAAGTACAACTCATTTAAAATTATTTTCAAATTAATATAAAACTAAATTACAAATAAATTTTTGACACAACGGTCAAGTCTTTTATTTTATACCTTTTTAATAACCTGACTAATTAACAGACCTTTATATAATCAATATGACAAACCTTTATCGTTTATTTAAGCTATTTAAGGTATAAGATTTACATTAAAAATAGTTATGTTTAGCACAATAAATATTTTAATAAACAACTAACCATTCACATTATATAAGTAAGAATTCCAAGTTTACAATATTAAATAATAAATATATAATAGACTATAAATTTACATAATAAAATATATAGATATACATCATTTACTATAACAGCTAATAGTTACTACATTTCAAGATTGATTGAATTCTTAAATAACGAATTTATAGATTTTATTTGTTAAGAGTAAAGATTAATAAGTATTTTAATTGAAAAAAATCAAAAAAAATATACAAAATATATTATATACAATCATTGAATATAAATACAAGTAGAAATTCAATTAAATGTAAATTATAAAAACTGAGATAAAAAAACTTTACTAACTATAAATAAAAAAAAAGCAAATTCGATATACCTAAACAGTAATCTTCCTTTTACTATTTCTATATAACAATGCGTCTATAAACGATTTGTATAAATGTAAATAAAAATTTGCATGTTCAATATATTATGTATGTCTATACTGATCGTATATTCGTATAACACTAAAATATGTATTTACAAATTAATTTTTAACAATTCTGAAATGTAGAAACACATTATAATTATTTATATTTACTGATTGGTATAATCAAATTGTAATATGTACCTAAACATAATTTACTTCGTAATATATAGCACACACCAAACCATATATCATACGAAGAACCAAACATTATACGATCTCGGAGATAAAATTATTTAAAATGGATAAAAATCCATTAATATATACCATTGAGACCATAATAAATAATAATATTAATATATAAAACATATAACCATACACTAAAAGAAAATCCTATGAATTTGTTGCTCATATAATAGTTATACAATACTACACCACACGCTATGAAAATATTGGGCTAACGTTCAATTTTTTTTTTCTAGAAACGCATTATAGTTGGTAGGTAGGTAATAAAACATAATGTCGTTCGATTGAATCCCGAAGACGTAAACATTGCCGTTGAATCGATCGAACGCACACAATACACACTACACACTACACACTGTATGGGTTATAAAAACGGCAAAGTTTGCTTTAAAAAAAAAATATAAAACACACGCGTCGTATGGCACGAAATCCGGACGGGAGATTTATTTCCCACACCGACTAAACGAGCTAGTACTAAATCAACCACGGCGGGTACTATCACCGTGGTACGCAGTTTCGAAAAATTCGGAGGTGTATTTTTGAAACGAGATATGATTTGTCGACCGCTGTTTCACACGTATTTATCGTCGCATGAACCACAACACGACAATAATAATAATACGTTCAATCTATAGTCCACCCCAAATAAGTTCGACCAAAACTCAACCCTGACGGCGACTTTTATTATCCAACCCACAAAGTAGTTATCGTTATTATTAGTATAGCTAAAATCAGTGATGCAAACAAAGATAATATTGCCACAAAAATATATTCATTAAGTATAAACATTTAATCTAGAATATAAAATATGTAAATGGTCAACTAATAACGATTGTGTGGTATTTATTATTATTTATTTATTTAATTTTCATATTATGATAAAATAAATAAAAAACATTTTGAACATTAAAGGCATAAGTATAGACTCTCCTTTGAAATTAATCTAAAAATATTATATTGACTCGAACTTTATCACATTTGTACATTTAAAGATTTTTAAAATTTTTAATGCATATTTTACATAATAATAGGTAAGTTTGTAATAGTTTTAGTCTATTACAGTTGTAATCCAATTTATTACATATTTGGTACAAAAAGTAATTATAATTTATTCACTAACAACAATATTAATATTATATTATAATAATTAATAGTACACTATCTGTGTGCAAATTTTTGACTGAAATTTCACAAACATTTTTAGAATTTTTTCGTCATTTTCTCGTTTCAAAATTAATAACTATATTATGTATGTAAGTAATTGTGCCAGTATACAAATAGCGATATGCACATTAATACATTATGCAATGATTATTATCTTTTCAAATATTTCACAACGGGTAACAAGGACGCTCCAAATATATGACACACGTCGTCTGAAATTCTCACACGTCATGTATCATACTATTAATTACGACGCTCGAAAATTACTAAATACTTTATAGCGTATAATAATAATGCATAATAATAATATAATGGTGTAAACCCGCTTTAAATTCGTACTTTTAGTCGACGGTAATCGTTTACTCCGATGTACAGAACATTCGTAAGATGTACCACCTTGTCAACAACGCATGACATAACCAAAAAGTCCCAGTAATAACATAGGCCTTAACACAGTACAGTTTCAAAGGTTTAACTACATAGAAAACCCGTGAAATTTGTAATATACATAGAACAGTCGCAACACATATTACGTATAATAAATTTATAACATTACCGATACAATATAAACACCAAACTGAAGTCTCATTAACAGCGGACAAAATAATTTAAAGATAGTGTTGTAAATTTGTAATTTAAAGATTTAAAAATTTTAAAGTAGAAAAAAATACTAATAATGTATTCTCGCCTAGTTGTGATACAGGTTACCACAAAGTACATTTTTATAATTAGCATCTTTATTTTTGTACATAAATAATAATAACCTCGGTTATTAATCAAAAGTAAAGCCTAAATATATAAGCAAGCAACTAGCTAGCATACAGATATAGGTAAACACTCATGGAATCAGGCTCAGTTAGACCTTTTCCTGTATCCCATTTGTAGGGTTTATTTGTGAACTTTCGTCACACACATAGCTACTTATTCTAACCTTAAATAGATCTAATTTCCAGTATACGCAACTAGTCTGAAGCAAAATAATTTAGTTATTCCGTCTTGAAATTTATTACACGTTTTTATTTTAAAATTACTTTAAATATATTATATTTAATTTAATTAACAAAGTGTGCCCTCTTCGTATTATCCTTTTCTGTACTGACAGCGAAAACGACGCCAAAAAATAACCGTATAAATGAATACGCCGTGTCTTGTAAACGCACTACACTGCTTATACTTGTAATTAATTTATACAATATTAAATATATTTAAAAAACTATCAGATCCTAGTAGGGCAAATAGCAAGTGCCTCCATTCTTTTTTATATATAATATATATAAAGGTTAGATGACATTTGTCATCAAAGATTTAAAACCAATTAATATCGTAGAAGGTGAAGGATTTCGTGAGCTCAAGCATATAAAAATATTAAGTGTAATAGCAACAAGCGTTCCTTGCGAACGTTTATTTAGTGAAGCTGGTTAAGTCATTACCAAAAGAAGAAATCGGCTATCACCAGACCGAGTCAATAAACTACTTTTTTTGAATTCATATTTAAAAGAAAAAATGGACCAGAACACGTATAGTATGAAAACTATTAATAAATATTATTATTGTTTATTAAATCTGAGGTTCTGTGTGGGGCGCGATCCTCCAGGGGGACGCAAAAACTTTATAGGGGGGCGCAAGAAAATGTAAAAAATAAACATTACATTGGTAGGACAGAAAAAAGTTAGTGATGTTGTTAGTGATTGTTTGTAATAATAAAAACAAGCCCACCCATCACATTTAAATTGGCCGATTAATTAAAACCTTTTATAAAAAATACATTTTATTTTAAAATAAATTTGTAATATTAATATCAATATTAGCCTATATTTGTTGTTTGTTTTTAACTTTTTGTTACTCTTAACATGACTATTAAAATTATTTTTATGAGGGGGGCTCAGGTCTGGGGTTGACCAAAAAGGGGGGGGGCTGGCCTGAAAAGTTTGAGAGCCTCTGTATTAAATAATAATAAAAATATTTTTTAGTTAAATACGTATTAATTTTAAATGTATGCAATATGCATACTTTCAGGAAGCAATTATACAAAATTCGAAGGTACCTATAGTATATGAACGGTAAATATTAAATAAAGTACCTGTAATTTTAATTTAATTTTTAATTTTTGTTTATAATAAATAATTATGAAAACTTTTTTTAATGTAAGAAATATAAATCGCCCCTCAAAAAAAATTATATCGATATAGTTTGTTTTTTATATTGCGATATGATATCGCGATCAATGAACCGATATCGATAATTGAAAATATATCGTTGTGCATCATATGACATAGGTACACATGCGTTCTCTCGTGTGTGCAACGTATTAACGTAAAAACAAAATTAATCGATTCTATAAGAATAAAAGGATTTTGTCAACTATAATTTGTTATTATGTATAATACTATGCACGTAAGTATACTATAAATAGTAATAATAGTATAACATAGGTAAAATTTAAACCAGTTAAAAACTTAGATAAAATTTTTAACCTTTTTTTTGGCGAGTGTATGAGGTGGCGGGAGTATTATGACACTATATGCGCTGACTTCAAAAATGGCTAATTTTAAAATATTTTAAATCTTCTTAAATAATTCAACATATATATTCAAAATAACGTTTTAAAAAAACATCCTTGGAAATAAATATTGAAGAATCTATAATCGAATTCAATTTTCTAGAGACTAGTAAAAAGTTGAATTAAACATTAGACAATAAACATTGGTTTGTTTTAAGTTACTAACAAATTTTATATTTTGTTATTACATACTTTACTAATGAAGTCAACTCATGATAATATTTTATATTACACTAGCTCATGATAGACATTGATAGACTGCAATGTGGGTGTTTTTAGTATGACCCCTTTGTTGAGATTATACCTACCGAGTACCGGCTACTTCTATGTAGGTATACTGAATATTGAGTTAATAGCTACGAGCAGGTTTTTTAAGAGTGCAACTAATTTAAGTCAATTTTAAATTAAATTATTAAGAAAAACAACTAATACAGGGGGAAAAAATCATAAATAACATTACTAGTTATTACACACATATATTATCTTATATATAGTCACAATGACCAAACATAATTCACCGATTGAGAATTGAAAACTAATAGGAAATAAACCCCCTTTAATCCCAATATTTTGACTAAATTCCGCTTAAGCTGTATGTGTTTTAAGTGTTTAAACTATATTATTTGAACGAAAATGTTTTGGATTATAAAAATAATAAATATATGCATTTACTCACCAGCGATTTTCCTTTGTATTTCGACGGCATGCGGAAAATTTCTTTGATGCTGCGAACGACACTGAAATTTCCAACGTCCACGAGACCAACTTTTGCTGTGACTTTATCAATTACTTCCAACACTTCTCCACGATACCTAAAAAATCCAAATTCTTGTATCTAGCACAAACGTTAAACACGTTTCTCAACTTTTTTTTTATTTTACCAGCTGGGACTGAAGTACACGATGCACGGCATATTAACACTGACAGATTTAACAGATTCAAATGTTTTACTGTCTTCAAAGATTCGATTCTCTAATTTTATGAATTCAAGACGACTTTCGCAAGTATGCACCGAGTACCTTGAAGAAGATATTTTTTCGGCGACCCAAACCTAGAATTATTTATCAAATCGAGTTTAATAATAGTAATGACAAGTAAGTAAATATTACGAGCTGTAACATATAAAATGTGTGGTAATATCACACCTGAGTGGCGACGTCCAAAGGTGGTTTATAGTACTTTATGACACATTTTTCAGTATCTATATTAATATCTAAAAATAAAACAGCATAAATTAATATCAAATATACTAAAAACTTGAAATTTCATACCACCATTGGCGTATACATCGTTTTGAATGTGTTGCCCCCCCATATGTCTGTTGTTTAAAAGTTTCTTTACTTCTTTATTTATATCGCAGTGTGTGTCGACTGATATCAATACGACTTTGTTTTGTTCAGTTATAGAGTCCTAAAACAAAATTCTTAGTTAAAAATGTACTTGAATTTCTACAATAAAATAGGTAATAAGTAAAGCAATAGACCTACAATTACAAATGTATCGGTTTTGCTGATGTTTTTTATATAGTACAATATTGTGGTATTAGCAGGTTCTGCGTCTAGTCCATGTAAACCGACCATAAATGTAGGCGGACAATTTTGTAGCTACGAAATTACAAGTTTAGATAAAACAATTCATACTTCAACATTTTTATTTTTGCATACATTTTACACGAAAAAAATTATATGTGGTTTTACCTGCGATTCAGACGGCTGTACTATATTACTCTTGTGTACAGTACCCCAGGATCCAAAATCAATAAAACAGACATTAAAATTGTTATTATCTTCTCTAGAAATAACTTCAGCCCTGTAGAATTTAGATCCACCTGGTTGTTTTGCCGCAATTATTTCACCAACTTTAGGATCATTTTCAATAGGACTTTCTATAAATGACAAAGATTAAAAATAACAGTAAACAAACTAACATAAATCAAGGAACTATATGTAAGTGAGACAATTTAATTTGGTGATAAATAACTAAGAAATATTTGTTATTGTGATAATTGATCAACAAAATGGACAGTAAATTTTCACTATTTGATTAAAAACACAGAACATTATTATGAAGTAATAATTAAGAAGTATCAGTCCATTCCTTGTGGATACGTTACTTACTGTTGATTTTTATTACATTAATTAGAGTTCATCAAATTATGATCAATATATGGTTATATTGTTACACGAACAAATTTTATACCAGCTATTATAGACAAAGACAATCAAATTGTATTCTTAAAGAACGAAAGTACAATGTTTAAAAAAACTAGTGTAAAGATAGGTATACTTTGTATTCACCTAACGCGCAATAAGATGAAAAATTCTCCAAGAATGATTTAAATTTATCCGTGCCGTTGTTGATACGTCTAACGTAAATAGCATGTAGATCCACAAACGTAGAAATATAGACTATATCTCCTTTGCTTAACATCTGTACCGTTTCTGGAGAATCTAAATAATAAAAATTTCATTATGAAAACTAAACAGTGAGTATAGCAATGTAAGCAAGCATAAGAGCATAAACACAAAGGTCGTTTTATTTTACATATTTTATAACGACTTTTAAATAATATGTGTTTATTATTTATGTTTGATGGTTATAATGGTTTTAATGATTTCCTTTATATGATTTAACCTCTTTCTTTTTGGGCTAAAAGCTGTATCAGATGATTGTTAACATTTTGTTGGGTTTTAATAGTAGTTAACGTCACTGCATTTAATCCATTTGGACTTTTCTCGTCAAATTCCTAAAATGTATAATACAGAATAATATTCATTAAAAATAAACCATCCCATCAATATAATATAAAAATACATACAATAATTAAAGGCAGGTTTTCACAGAGCATATTTACATAAGACATTGCTTGGGCGTTGAGAACTCCAGAATCGATACCTTTAAGACATATCGAATAAATTGTACGCGGAACCTAAAAGAAAAAGACATTTATTAAAAATGATTATAATAAATTAGTAGGTAAAGAATAAGCATAGTTATAAGTTTATGGCAAATTATTAGAGGCAAGACTTTAATAAAATAAGTAGATTTCCATTTATAATAGCAACGTGAAAATCTAGGTGAAAATAAACACTATCAAACATTATAAATCATTAAGTAATAAATTATTTGATTAATAGTTATTATACAAGTTAGTTTATTTTTATTTATTTTTAGATGAAAATATTTTTTACTCATATATTCACGTAAAACGCTAACGATAACAATTCTTTAGATTTCAATAATTCAAAAAGTCAACATTACCGTTATACTATGAATCATAATAATTTCACGTGTTTTTAATATTTTTCATGGTGAATCGGATTCTAATTTTACAAAACGAGTGGTCGACTGGTAAATAAAAATTAAATTACGTAATGAGTTCGATAATTATTTTTGGTATACCTATGGGCTATATAAAAAATATAAACATAATTTATTATCATAACTCGCAAGCATATAATATGTATAATATACAGTAGTAATTCTCAAAAAACGTTTTGGTTTTAGCAAAATTTGTACACAAGAAAATAATCACCGTTACATAGTAAAAATATATTATTTACAATCATTAAAACTACACGCAATTTACTTCCCACGAAAGCAGTTCACGGGCGGCTACCCCCTCTATTTTAACAAAGCTGTAAAGTATTTTTTTTTACTATTCAAAAACAAAAAAACTACAGTAAATCCTATATTTTTATTTTTTATATGTTATTAACGATTTAAAAGAAAATAAACTAAGGTTCATTGTTCATATTTTTTTCTTCGAATACATGGCGCGTCAAGAGGTATTGTAGAAACTGCAGGCGGATTTTCCATTTTAAACTAGCTGAAGTACAATATAATAAAGAAAACTCAGATTTCAATTAAAAATTAATAAAAAAGAAACCTGCCGTTCCACAACAACGTGGACGATTTTACGATTGTATTTTAATTGTTCAGATCCTCAGTGTTTAATACATTTTTTTACTAGACGTTTTCGATTTATTTTTAATTCTAATACATTGTGATCAAGTATAGTACCCAAACTCCGAAAACTTCATAGTCGAAATTTAGTTTCTTTTCATTACATAAAAGTACACAACAATAAACCACACTGCAGATAATAAATCGGCGTCTCAAGAAGGACGATAATATTATATAGGCACCATCACAACTGTGTCAACTGCCAGATATAATTATACAAATAGGTATTTTAAAAATAAAAATAAATGTTTATCTAATGACGAGAAACTATTGTTTATAACCGATGATAAATCGTGTAAACGTCTTCCCGGTGTACAGGTATATAAAATATAAGTAATAATATCGACCCTAACGAAAAAATAAGGTGGGCAGTGAGTACCACTCTATACATTAGGTTTCAAGTGGATCGTTATTCTTTTAGGGTGTTAAATTTGAATTCAATGTCATATAATTGTATACGAAAAACAATTTTGAGCGTATATTTATTTAGGTTAGGTTAAATTTATTATATTTCATAATATGTTTTATTTGGATATAATAGATATTTAAAAAGATGTCCCACCCGCATGTGTTGTCTCCGTCTTACACAAGTACGACATAGTCAATTTTCGTTCACCAGTTTCAATAGTATGCTTTTAGTTTTAATATTAGAGTGATGAATTGACCTATTATCAAACTATTAGGTAAGAACATTATCTGTGTTTTCTGGTTAGCTTTTAACGATATTTTAATTTTTAAATGAATTATAAGCATTTTCAAATATTTAATAATTTCATACTCATAAAGTCATAACTCACCTAAAAATTAAAATATTGTAAAAAGCCAACGAGAGAACATATATAATGTTCTTACCTAAAAGTTTGATAATAGGTCAATTCACTCTAATATTAAAACAAAAGCACACTATTGAAACTGGTGAACGAAAAATGACTATGTCGTACGTGTGTAAGACGGAGACAACACATGCGGGTGAGACGTCCTCTTATAATGCATATATTTTACTTTTAATATTAAGGTAAATTGTTAAAATTTTTTACATTATTAGTATTTAATTATTATAACAAAATATATCAACTTATATCACTAAAATTTAATTATATCTTTCTGTAAATATCTTAAAATAATGACAATTGATTTGTAGTATAAATAGATAAGAATATCTTAAAATAAATAAAGTGGCATTATGTATAGTACAATTAATAACAATATAATATACGTTTAAGTTCCTACGATTAATGTTCTTAAATAAAAACAAAATAATAACGTTATTTATCGTTTAAACAAGTAATTTCGTCCAAATTTGAAATTAAAATTTATATAAAATATAACTCTCTGTTTATATTTTCAGATTTTATAGTTTCAGTCTGAACTAATTACAAGAAATTTTGTATTCAATTTTCAAGAATTTTGACATAGCGAACATAATAAAATAAAGATATCTATTTAGTCAAATTCTGGTGATTTAGGAGAAAATTCGCGGTTTTTAATTGTTTGTTTGTTTTTTAAAAACAGATGTTTGTGACTTTCTATACAAAACCACTCTCAAAATTGAAAATCAAAGAATTTTATCAATAACTTTTTTGTGCACTTATATACAAAGAAAAAACGTCATTGAAAAATCAAAAAATTCATCGCTATTCGCTATCCTCAGAACTTAAAACTACAGAATGAATGTCTATAAATACAAAAGGCATAAAATTAAAATTAAATTATTACTCTCGAGAAATAAGTTATTTTAAGTACTTATAAATAATACACATTTAACATTTTTCTACTATTTTTAGTACTTAGATTACCTATATATTTAAAATAAACATTTAGGAACTTCCTTGAAAAATATATTTTTAAATAAAAAAAATATTATTATTAATTATCTCATATTAAGCACATCCCATTTATTATCAAATAAATAGACATGAATGGAGTCAAATAAATATAAATTATAAATGTGTAGTACTGTTATACTAGTATAGGTATATTATTAGGTACAGAATACTAAGCCTAACTTTCTATACAACACACAATATATATCCAGTTTTAGAGAATTTTTAAATAATAAATTTAAGGAGAAAAATTGTTATTTGTGGTGGTAAAATGCATTTAATGGTGGAGGCTGGGGGACAAAATGTGACAGTTACCTAGTATCCTATTAGTCCTACTATAGTATACACTAGAATGTGAAATATGAATAAACTATTAATTATTATATCAGTATTTATAATAGAAAACAAAAACCTATTATCTGGGTATAATAATTTTATATTTCACAGTCAACTGTTAAGCTAAAGGTCATGGTCATTAAATATAAGACAAAACTTTGAAGCAAAAAATGAATTACCTGTTTTAAGTGTTCTGGAATTTCCACAAAACTATCGGCCGACACAATATCTTTAGTACCTAAATCAAAGAGAACTACTTTGTATTGATTTTCATTCAACTTTTCTTCGACAGCACCCCTGTTAAATGAATTATCAGTAGATGATCTGATTCCAAAAACTTCTCCTACAACTGGGTTTATAGTAATAGGTTGAGCTGAAAAAAAAAACAATAATGTTGGTCATGTATACCACAGCAATTTATTTTATTTTTTTATTTTAAATACATACAAGTTAAACAATAGACTGAAAAATCCTTTAAAAACTTATCCACTTCAGCTTTATTGAAAGGCACACTGATATAAATATCCTTTACACTAATAAATGCATGAATAGTAACTATGCTTTTATTAGTCAAAGGAGGTATTAACGGGACACTGATGTCGTTAGATATATACTTCATACCTAAAGTTCATATTAAATAAATTATAAACATTGCAAATAATTGTTTTTTAGTTTTAAACTAACCAGAATTAATGATAGTATTATCCATTGTGATGCAGTCTTCGTGTAATTTGTTTAAATGATCTATGACATTTATGTTTTGGCTAATGACAGTTAACTTCACTTCATTTAAATTTTCAAACTCCTATATTTAACAATTATATATAATAGACAACTTTATTGAGTTATATGATAAATAAATATATTTATTTAAGATGTTAATTTTCTACAGAGTACAACAGAAACTTGCGATTATTAATAAACAATTTATCAACAATAAACAATTAATTAGGTAAAAACAAAATTAAATTATCTTTTTGTTATGATCCATAACATAAGTAGGTAATAGAATAAATTATGTACTAAATCATTATCCATTAATAACAAGAAGAAATCACAAGATTTGGTAAATCTTATCCAAATATATATTTAATCAGTAAATAGTATAAAAATTAGTAGCTTTTTACTTACTATTTTCATTAATTCACAGAGTATCATCAAACTCTCTAAATAATTATAGCCTTCTGAATTTAGTTCTTCAAAACATGCACCTTTAAGCCCAACTTTAGTAATAGTTGGAGTCACCTTCAAAAATGTAGTACAATAACATTAATATAAATAAGAACTATGTATAATTAACTTCATAAGATGATTTAATTACTGAACTTTCTTTAAATAAAATACTTTAATGTATCAAATAAGAGTGAAATTTGATAACTTGAACTAACACAGACTTAAAATGAAAATGTTTCCAACTATACAATGATTAGTTGAACAAAGAACAACACCAACTATTTCTAACACTATTTTTATTAAAATTATTTTTAAAAAAATAATCTTAAATAAAAAAAAAGTTAAAAATAAAACCAAAACTGAATACCAAATTAATATTATAGATCCGTCACAAGATTTTAACAATCAACTATACTCAACTTTCATGAGGTTGAAGTTAAATATTATAAACAATGTGTATGAATTATATTTTCAACTTAATTTAACCTGTTGTAGATGTATAGGTAGTTCAACAATATTAGCAACATTCACACTTTCTTCAAAACCAAAATCAATAAAAATCATTTCATAAGTTTTTTCATCAGTTTTATCAATAATCTTTGCTCTATAATAACATCCATCAACTGAACTTTTTGCGCCTACAATTTCATTTAACTCTGGAGATTTATTTTTGTAAGCCTTTCCTATAGATAAATAAGATATAATATTAATCAACAAAAATTATTTCATAGAATAAAAATACTGACCTAAAGTACAACAAGATATGACGCTTTCAACGAGATTTTTCAATTCAACGTTATCCTCAAATTTACGGACAAAAATATTATACGAATCAATATATGCCGTAATATAGACTATGTCCTCATTTTTCAGCATATTAGTTTCATCATAAAATTTAGAATCTCTAATGATAACATCAGACGCTGAAGGTATATCTGGTAATTCTGTTAATTCTTCTTCTAATAAAAAATAATATTTTAATTTTAAATTGATTAGATATTATTTATATAAAAATTAAAACATTTGACATAACAAGATAATCTCTTGTACTATTTTATAATATTCACCCCATATCACACATTAAATTATAAAATAAAAAAAGGTGAGTTCTTTGCTAAACAGTTTATTTCAAGTGAGTTATTATAATAACTAATAAATATATTAAATTTGTATATATAATTATATATGTCAAACAATTCTGAGCAGAAACTATATCACTAAGTATATTTCATGTGTTTTTAGATATTGCTGTTAAATGTAATTTATTTTACTATTAGTATTATACATTAATATATTATAGTAGAGGTTGATTTAATTACTACGGAAAAATTTACTCTATTCTATAATTAATATTTACTATCCTAAAATATATTTATAACATCTTATTTTATAGTGTTATTAATTTTTAAGCCAATACCACCGTACACAAAAGTATGAACAAATTTGTGATATAATTATTAAGTAACATCTTAAAATTGAACTACATATATTGAAATTGTCATCGTATATAATATATATAAAATTATTTAATTCACCAAAAAAAAAATGTTTTTGAATTATAAAAAATTAATTAACATCGTTATTCATCAACAACTAAATTTATAATTCTAAATTTTCATTATTTTGAAGAATCTTGTCAAAATTTAAACTTTTAAATGCTCAGAGCTTATAAAAAGAATTGTGCCCATAAATGTTTAATATTTTTAAACAGCTATAATAAAAACTTATGGACCTGGTATTAATAAGAATGAATAAACATTTGACTAAAATTCTAAGTATCTACAGTTATTTAATTTTTATTTGTTGAAAAAAATAAACAAGAAAACAATATTTTTGTCAAATGCTAAAAGTTATAATTTTTTGATTATATTTTACTATTTACCTCCTTCTATTCCAAAAATTCCTAATATTATACTCTGTACCACGAGAGAACGCATACGACGGCCAAACAAAACTCGTTGTTTTTCGAGCAAAAGAGCGTTCCCCTCCACTAAACAATCTCAAGCCGAAACAAGTCGTTCGCTATCGGAACTAGTCGATTACATTGCCGTATGTGTTCTCTCATGGTACGGAGTCGTGGTATAGATTTAATTTACAATCAGAAACCACCTAAGTTTTTAATAGAAAAATTTTTACTGCCCAAAAATATAATGATACAGACAGAAAAAAACTAATTACAAAATCAATATATTCATTGCTCTGCTCAATCTAATAATATGAACTTGCTGTTACTCTAATAGGAAATCAAGTATGTACTACATAAATAAATGACAATCATTGGTTATAACTAGAAAGTAGATTCTTAAACATTTAAATAAGATGTTGATGCTATTATGCATTCAACTCCAAAAAAAGAAAAACCTTAAAATATCCTTTGAATAATCCAATAAAATTGATTAAAAATACTCAGTAAATACTGAAACTTGAAAAAATATGCATTCAGTATATTCATTTTTTTTATATTTTATAAATTGCATCTTTAATATATTATTTAAATTAATAATTCTATTTAGAAAATTACATTGGATTTAATAACACAAACAAAAAAAAAATTTAAGTTAAAAAAATCATAAAAAGAAGCTTCCTAAACAAGAAACTATAAGAAACCTAAAAAGAACTCTTACAAAGTAATACATATATAAGAATTTTTTACAGGATAATCAGATAACATAAATATTTTATCCTGATCTTGAAATCAATTGAAAATCATAATGGGGAAATAACTCATGGAATTAAAGGCCATAGATGGAAGAATACTTAAAAAATATACTCAATTTGTGACATAGAAATACAACAATGCAAAGAGCAGGATCAGTGTATAATGAAATGGCATAAAATAAAAGACAGAGCAATAGGAAGCCAAAGGTTTAGAGAGGTTGAAAACCCCATTCCTATTTTTTTTTTTAAGTACTTTACAACCAGTTTTTATAGTATATAAATTACATTATCATTTTTAATAATTATTATTTTAAAAAGCAATAATAAAAAAAAATGTTATGTTTATACCTTGCATAAGTTTATCTTCAACAATATTATTAGGTATATCATCATCTTTATCCTTGAGAAGTTTATTTAACATTTCAGCAACATTTTCATTATTTTTAATTATTACTAACGTTACATCTTTAATAGGTAATGTATTGTCAAAATCCTAAAAAAAAATTCAAAAATAAATTATATTTCCTATAAAATCATTTCTATAATACATAATAAATTGTAATTATTAAATGTAGTTAAATTTAGTCTTTAGTTACAGAATATTCAAACAAAACTTACTATTGACAACGGCTCATATGTTGATAATAAATTTGTAATATAGTTTGATGCTTCAATACTCATTGAATGAGACTTAATACCTTTAAGATTAATTTCTATAATAGTTGAAGGAACCTAAGAAACAATTATAAAATTATTAATAAATAACTTAATTGATTAATAATAAAGTATTACCATAAAATCAGTAGGAATTTCAAATATTTTTGACAGAGGTACGTTATCCTTATCACCAAAGTCAATAAACTGTATTGAATAAGTGACATCATCAATTTTTTTTAAAACTTTACCCCTATAAAAACTATTGTCTAATGTAGACTGAGCTCCAACAATTTGACCAATTATTAGAGGCCTATTAATTGGTTTAGCTAAAACAAAAATTCAAAAATTTGTAGCTAATAAATTCTAATTTATAATTTAATATTTGTATTTACCAGATAAACAGAATTTATCAACTTTTTCTAATAAATTATGAAATTCATCATCATAGTCTTCTAACTTTCTAATATACATTTCATCCATATTGATAAAAGCAGTCAAATAAACTATAGTACCCGGTTTCAAGACAGGAACAACACATTCTAATAAAGATTGATCTAAAATGTATATAATATATATAATAATAGCTAAAACAATTATTCATTTAATTTAAACCTGATTTGAATTCTTCTTCGTTTTCAATCAAATCATTTATGTTTATTATCTTGTTGTTTTCAAACATAAATTCCTTTAAACGATTGTTGATATTTTCATTATTTTCAGTTTTTAGTATTACTTCATTTGTGCTGTTGTCTATCATGTCCTAAATGTTAACTAACTTGATGAAAAAATTATGATACAATAATTATTAATTCAAAATTCAACTTACTATTAATAAGGTTTCATTTTCAGAGATTAAAGATATATATTTATGAGCTGCTTCAGTTAATTTAATGAGTGGAACATCTTTTAATTTAACCAAAATAGTGGTAGGAATTAACTAAAAACAATAAATTACTTGTTTGATGTAATTATTCTTTTAATAACATTCATCAATAAAAAAAACTGTGAAATATGTACACTCTAAGCAGTAACCAGATTTAAAATAAGAAAAGTTTATAGAATCTATAGAATTTATTCTTGATTTAAAGATTTTAACAAATTAAAATCCAATGATTTTGATAATATATTTGTTTCATTCTGCACAATACAAACAAATTTAATAAAAATGTTTGTAAAGAATACAAAATTAATTTCATTTTTTTTTTATAAAATATTATTTATTATTAAGTATATTAATTCAGAAACCTACAATTTGTATGTATTTATAAATGACGGGTAACATCAGACTAAAAGCAAAAATCAGGGTTAGGTTACAGAAGTTATATTGTAAGTTCACCAACAATGATTGGTGAATTGTCCAAATTAGTTCACAAAGCCAAGTACAAAACCCCCAATTTTCCCATGAACTGATGTATACTAAAACTTAAATATAGCAACATGATTAATCTAAGCATTTTTTCATGAGCTAAGTTGGGTTACAACTAATATTAAATAAAAATTAGATATAGTGCATATAACATTTCTAAATATCATCTCAAATCTCAACACTTAAAAAGTGAATGTTGAGCACTTCTTTGCAACATATATCATTATTATTTTTTTAGTTTAAAACGAATTACTTACCTGTTTTAATTCTGAGGAAAGATTAACAATATCAGATAAACTAACATTCTCCTCAATTCCATAATCAATAAATTTTACATCATAACTATTGTCATTTATTTTTTTTATAACTTTTGCTCTATAAAAAGATCCGTCTATTGATTTTGCTCCAATCAAGTCATTTAATTTTGGTAATTTTCCAATAGGGGTTTCTTTAATATTTAAAAAAAAAATCATTTAATTTTGGAAATATATAATTATATTTTATGAATACTAAAATAAAAATAATAATCACCAGATGAACAGTATGAATTTACGGTTTCTATAAAATCAGTAAATTCATCAGTTTCATCTTCCACTTTACGAACATAACAATTATGAACATTGATGAATGTAGTAATGTACACTGAATCTCCTTTTTTTAATCCAGGTACATTTCCATTACTGGATACCTTTTTGTCAACGTGAACATTATCTAAAACATTATACATTAAATATTTGTTTTTAAAACATAAAAGTGCAGTTACATGGTTACTGCTGACCATAAAACATTGTCCGCGCTACTATTATACTTAATTTTCTTAAGTTTAACAGAAAGAATAAATTTTACCACATTTTTTCATTCAAAAATAGTTGTATTAAAAAGTAACATAATCAACCTGTTTTCAATAATTATTTTTTACTATTTTCTACAGATATAAGACAAACCTGAAAATTTTGTTAACAATATGAACACAAAGCATATTGAATCTACTATCAATAAAAACCTACACCTCTAATTTGGATCTATGCTGTCGCTAATTTCAATAGATTTAATTTAAATATGAAAGAAATTACACCAAAGGTGAATAATTCTTAAGCAAAGGTTAAATGAATGGTATGAAATTATCTATTTCGTCTGCAGATTCTTATTAGTTAGTTATTACAATTTTTTTAAATTTAACTTATGTTAAATTGCACTAAAATCTCTAGTATTAAGTAGACCATTTTATATAAGTTATTAAGTGAAAAAAAAACAGAAAAAGATTGAAATTTAAACAAGATATATTTTATGTTTTTTGGTATCATTAACTTCTCTAAAATATCAAAATCTTGACCTCTTCTAACATAGCAAATTATAAATATTTTTGGTATTTATCTTTTTATAGTTTGAAAAATAAGATAAAAAATGGCAATTTCAAGAGTATACATATTTATATTTTTTTTTTAATTTAGGAGTAATATGAGATTTCTGGTATAGAAATTTTGTTATAATTTACAACTATAAATATTGACAATTGTATATTACTTACCTGATTCAGGTTGATTTGTTAAATTTGTAGTTGATGTACTATCATCTTTATCCAATAATTCATTTAATCGTTCATTCACATTTTCATTACCGTTCACTATTTTTAAAGAAACGTCTTTAAGGGGTTGTGTTGGAGAAAATTCCTGAATTATAACAATAAAAAATAAATACTAGAGAAAGATGAAAAGATAATATGTATACAAAATTTATTGTCATTGGATAAAAAAATAATATTAAACATAAATGAGGATAAATAACAAAATTCATAACATATTTAAATAATGATTAAAACTAAAATAAAATCTATGATATATTCTGTCACATAGTATATTAATCCCAGACAGTCTTCTGCAGATTATGTCAATGGGTGGGACTAACGCAAATGAAATTCCTTACTCTTGGATGCATTACTTACTTACTCCTAAAAATGCCTATTTGCATTTTACTAAAATTAATTAAGAAAACAATATTTTGGACAATGCTGATCATTAAAACCAAAGTTGTTGACAAAAATCGATTTTCCAGAGGATGACGTAATCATATAAGATTTTGATTACTTTTAAATGAGACATTTATAATATATATATAATTTAATACAAATATATTAAAGGTGGCATTACTAACATTTATTTTTCTATCTATCTCGCACGTCATATAGCAAGTAGCATCCGAGGTGGTATTGTGTACTTCCATTTACAGGGCTGGATTGTTTTTAAATATTTTCATTTTTATCAAGATAAGTATTTTAATTACTTAATTTCTTTTGTTTTAAACTATTAATAACTTAGTAAAAAAACCTTCCTTACAAACTAATGCACAAGCAATATCCTTCTGTATAAAACATATAATAAATCCTTTTGTGATTAATAAAACCAGGAAATCAATATTGTGGAAGTACAAAATACCTTGATATATTACACCAAGACGAACAGATCAAAGACCTAATACAAACTTGAGCATTTATTTATATTTACAGTTTCACATTTTATTTATTTATACTATTTATAATAATAGAATTTTCATTAAAAATAAACAGATTATTTTAAAATAATTATAATTAGGATAAAAATTAAACATAAGTAAATACAATAAATTAATTTACTGATCTAGTTCTTAGTAAAATATATGAAAAGATTATAATTACAATACTTACAATTATCATTGGTTCACAAGTTGTTAATAAATTGGAAATATAGTTTAAAGCACCTACATTCAATGGAACATTATTTACTCCTTTTAAAGTAATTTTAATCACATTTGAAGGAGTCTATAAGAAATAAATAAACATGAGAAAAACAAATATATATATAAGTAAAATCATCATTATATTACCATAAAATGTTTGGGAATTTCAAATATTTTTGACAAAGGTACATTATCTTTATCACCAAAATCAATAAACTGCAATAAATAAGTGGCTTCGTCAATTTTATTTAAAACTTTACCTCTGTAAAAATTATCATCCATAATAGACTGAGCTCCAACAATTTCCCCAATTATCAAAGGCCTATTAATTGGTAACGCTAAAACAAATAATTTAAAATTTACTTAATTTATTAAAGATAAATAAATTTAGTTAATATATAAATTGTAAAACTAGTTTATAACCTGATGAACAGAATTCATTAACCATATCCAAGAATTTTTCATGGTCATCATCATGATCTTCTAATTTTCTAACATATATTTCTTTCAGATCCACAACACCAGTCATGTAAACTGTACTGCCAGATGGCAATAAACATTCTAATTTTTGTTCTGGCATATCTAGAGAATCTAAATTTCAATTTTCAATTACTTTAGTTAATTATAACTATTAACATAAACCGTAAAAACAAAATTAATAAACCTGATTTCACCAGAGAGTTTACTTTTACAGGAATAATTTGATTGGATTTCAAATTAAATAAATTATTGGAATCATAAACAGAGTTTAAACTGGCATGATCATTGTCACTTGATGGATTTTCCTCAAATTCCTATTTAACAAACAAATAACATTTATTTATTAAACATAAACTAATATAACTACATTTTTTTTAAAATATAATTTAAGTGCAATAATTAAGAACATTTATGTACACAGACTTAATAATAAATTACAAATAATACTATCTTAGTTCTAACTGTTCAGTGGGGTTTAGCAAAACAAATCTTTGGAATAAAATAAAAATGACTTTGAATAAAAACAATTATATAAAATGAATAACATCTTTATACAAGTTGAAATATAATAATTAACCATAGTTAAAACATATGTTCTAACCTTTTATAATAATTGATAATATAATATTTACACACAATATATGTATCATAACAAATGTCAAAACCATTTTGCTATAAATTATTTATGTTCACAAACTACAAAGGAATAAGATCAACATTTAAATTAAGTATATAGCTGGCATGATTATATAATGTAATCTTGATATTTATATTAAATAAATATATACTTCCAATATAAATATACAAAGAATACAATATATTAAATTTATCTTACTAGAAGTTCTTTAATACGTTCATTTACATCTTCATTGCTATTAATAACAGTTAATGTTACAGAATCCAAACCAAAAGGATCATGGTCAGTGTATTCCTAAAATACCATAAGAAAAATAATAAACAAATAAAAACATACGGTAATACAATATTATATAATAATATGTTGTATAAAATTTAATTTAAATTTTACAATATTCCTTAAGAGTTGATAATATTTTGGTATAACGGGTGCTAACCAAACAAATAACAAGTCAATTTCAAAAGAATATTGTGTAATACAATATGAATATATTATTTAACTTTATTTATTTTAATTAAATTGACATGGTCCCTTACCAATACCATAGTTGTAGAATTTTTAAATAACTGCTCAACATACAAAGACGCCTCAAGTGTCCAAGGTTTTAATGTTATATCTTTTAATCCAACTAAACATACAGTCGGTGGAATCTAAAATACATAAAAGGCATGTACAATATACAATATATTTTAACATATAAGTAATTTGACCTATTAAAATTTTATATTGAATCAATTAGAGCATACCTTTTTTAAAGTGTCAGGTAAATCAATTATACAATCAATTGAAGCAAATATTACATAACCACTATCTATTAAATATAAAGAAAAACAGGAATTGTCTAATATGTCAATGACTTTGCCTCTGTAAAATTTATCTGTGCATTTTACTGCAACAATATCTCCTGCAATAGGGTCTCTTAAAATATTTGAAGCTGAAAAAATGTAATTACATCATTATATTACTTATACTATGCACCATAATCACCAATTATTTAATTGTAACTAAAATTACCATTTTCACATTTTAACTGTAATTCTTTACTGACATTAACAAAATGATCAACACTCCTAACAAATATATGCCTCCAGTCATACATTTCTTTTTTTGCTAAGACAACAGAACTACCATTTTTAAACATAAGTGAATTATAATTTGAGTTTTCAGTATCTATATATTTCTGTAGATCCCAATTTTTTATAATGAAATCAATAGATATAGTCTTAAAACAAAGTTTCATAGTTTTATATGTTTCTTTATTTGATTTAATTATAAATTGTTCAAATGTTGCACTATAATCTTTAAAATTCTGGAATTAAGACAAAAGTAGAATTAAAATGTAGTAATGATTTTAAGATTGGAGTATTGTTGAACCAATATTCTTATGTTTGGAATTATTTTAGTTCAACATTTAAGTAATTAACACAATGTATAATTTTGTTAGGTACTATATGATTGATAAACCTAAATATTTTGCTAAATCTTAAATTATCTATAAATAAATCCAAAATATACCCTTTAAACCACTTATAAGTAAAAACCCTAGCAAATATTATCAATAAATAATAAGTTTCAATATATTAGATATTATATACTGACCAAATGGAATATATTTAATAATTACTATTACATTTTATTGCTTTATTGAATAATTTAAATAGCATTTTAATTTGATATTCTATACTATCTATATGTAAACATTGCATATGTGTATTATATGCCTGTACAGGTATCGTTTCGACGACGGACTTTGTACAGCGGAGGATGGTAGTGGTAGCGATAACATTGTTTCTGCGGTACTAAGTTAAACGCATAAAATTAGGTACTAGGTAGTCAGACGAGAATAAAAATATATCAAAACACTATCATTCAGTAAACGGGAAAGTAAATAAGAAACAAGAAACTTATCAAATATTTGTCTAAAAAATTTTTTTATGAAATAATATGCGCTATAAACTCTAAAAAATCGATTAAATGCCAAATATGCCTTTAAACCCAAAACATGCAAAAACATGCACAATTAAACTTTATATTAGTATTACTATTGTTATAAAACGGATTTGTATCTCAGTTAGCATGTTTTCCTGTGTAGCAAAAAAAACATGCAGATGTATGAACTTAGAGCCTGGGGCATGACTTATGAGTAAGAAAACTATAAATATTTGAAAATGCTCACAATTCACATAAAAATTAAAATATTGTAAAAAACCTACGAGAGAACACAGATAATGTTCTTACCTAAAAGTTTGATAATAGGTCAATTCACTCTAATATCAAAACTAAAAGCACACTATTAAAACTGGTGAACGAAAATTTACTATTTCTTAAGTGTGTAAGACGAAGACAACACACATGTGCAGGTGCGATGTCCTCTAAATTATTTATATCTTAAAACTTTTTTAAATATCTCTTATTAAACATGTTTTTAAATAGTTTTTGAATAAGTAAGAAAATACTAATGATATGATTGTTAACAAATTTGACCTACCTATTAGTAAATGTGTATTTAATTGAAAGTAATTATATTGGTATTGCCTACAAAATATGTAAAACACATATTATACATCTTTATTATTAATTAATATAATTGTTTGGATACTTAAATATTAGTATTTTTAATAGAAAAAAATTTTTTGTTTTACTAAAAAAATTCTAGTTTGTTGAAAATACGTAATTGTATTATTACTGTAATACTGTATAATAATATATATTAATGTATAATCACATGTTTAAAAAAAAAAACCAAATTAGTTAATATTAAATTTACCTCCATTAAATGTTGTAATTTTCCATAAGGACAAATACATTTAACCTCAGCTTCAAACGTAATTACAGGTATACGTTTATACTTTTCTGGAATATCTTTAAGTTTTTTTGTTTTTGTCATTTCGCCAGTTTCACAAAATGCAACATTAGCTTGGTGATGCAAAATAGATACAACATAACACCGCATCCATGTTTTATTTTGTGGATGAAGACAAGCCAGTAATGAGCCAGGTTGTACATTAGACCTTAATTTCAAATTAAAAAATTAATACAAAATATGTATTCTGTATAGAAAATACGAAAAATAACAAAATAAAAGAGAAGTTAATTCATAAAATAAAATAAAATAATAATAAAAGTAAAATTTGTTTTTAACATTTTCTTTGACAGTAATTAATAATATTATAGTAGACAGTGGTTTAAAAAATGAAAAAAAAAATAATCAAACAAAATACAGAACTTACAAAGGTACAACTGGTTCATTTAATAAAGCCAAATTAATTTCCTCATCATTAATATATTCACATTCTTGCAACAACATGTGAAAAATAAATATATTGTATTTATTTCTTACAATATGTTTAATTTTTCCAGTTATTCCAACATTCAAGTAGCTTAAAGTGTCATCAAGTAATGGAAATGGTGATCTAAAAATAATCAAGTAGTCACCTAGCATTGTAATACTTTAAAATGTATATAATACCATTGATTTGAAATTGTATTATACACAAATTAAAAATATAAATTATTACCTATTTATAGGTAGTAATAGTTTTCAATTTAAATAAATAAATAGTAATAATTATAAATAATAATAATTTGTACCTACCTATCCAATGCCATGTCAACTTGTAGAATGAAACACTCTCAATTAGTACTTATATTAAATGTACTGAAAACAAAAAAAAAATTAGTAAATTATCACACTTTTCTAACCACTAAGTTACTATAAAATAGTAAATATTAACACATAACAATACTAATTATAATTAAAATATTGTATACATGAATTAAATATAAATATTCATCAAAAAAGGTAGAGGTTATTAATAATATAACTTTGTAAACTCACCTTAAAATAATTTAAACTACCATGATTTCTGGGACAGTTCTGGTAAGGCACTAGCACTATGATTATCTAATCTGCATTCAGATAAGTGAAATGACAAGAGGTATGGAATTACGAAGAACACCCCCAATTGATGAAATTGTTCTTATTAATTATTTACCATGTATATAATAAATGATGATATTAATTAAGACACGCAAAAAAAAATAGTAATTCTTAACTAGAAGCTCCAACAAAAAAATTACTATATTTTAAAAAATGTACCTATACGCAAATTACTTTTTAAGGGCATATTTTAATAAACTAAAAGAATAATTACAAATTTATTTATGTATTTAAAGCTTTACATTTTATCTGGCTAGAGAATATGTCAAGCTCTGTGCTTGTAGAGGTCTCATTTTCCCTTTCAAATAACCCAATCACCACACTAACTGATTCAGATCAAACTAAGGCATTTACCATAACTAGGTGATGTCTGAGGATTTGCTGAACGACCTAAATTTTTTTGGGCAGTGGCATATTCTCTAACTGGACAGAGTATAGATGCATACTACATATATTTTTGTAAACAATCTTCCTAAAAATGAACAAATGCCTTTACATAAAAAAATATCAAGATTACATAAACCAATGAGTATAATTTTGATTTTATGTTGATTGACTTTGTTTAAACATATATATATATATATATAGTCATATTTCTTTAAGCATTACGTCTTCATTGTGTATTACATATAATCTAACTGTTTATAATACCAATCCTACTTTTAAGCTATAACTTAGAGCATCCAGGTTGTATAATTTAATATTATATATTAGTATTTTTTTTTTATATATCAACATTTAATTGATGCTATACAACAAACAGTAGATTGTAACAATTTTTCTAAGTAGAAAAATTAATTTAAATTACACTAAAATTAAAATAAATAAATAACTAAAATCGATAAATCTAACTTAAACTTAATTACAAATACCTATAAATAAAATTGAATATGTATAGTATAAAAATAAAAATAAACAATAAATACCTAACAAATTATTTCTATTCAAAGTCATTTTAATTTATATCAATGGCTAACAATACAACTAAGAACCAATTACTTAGGAAATACAAACTTGTTTAAACAACAGTAAATGCTATACCTAAATGAATTATTATTTATTATTAAAAATTACAAATTGATATTGTTAATAAGATGCATATAAACACATATTATATTACATAGTATTATCTTTTAATTTAAGTAGTGAAAAAAATGTATACCTTCTAAAATAATAAATACCAACAACTTAAGACAATAATTAATGTTCCATCTTTACAAAAGATACCTATTAACAGTGATCAAAATAGAATAAAACTAAAGTACCTAATGAAGTAAAAAATTAAAATGTGTAAAAATATTTTTAAAGTAATAACATAGTAGATATAATATGTAGGTATTAGCATTAAAAAATAAATTGGAACGTACAGTTAACATTTTGTAAATACAATTATAGTTCTTATATAAGCATAAAAAAATTCCTAAATTGTTGAACACTCAAAATGCTATAATATATTATATAATATTAAATAGCTACCCAGAAAACAATAGTTTTACTTGTAAAATATTATTATAAACACGCTATTAAATGAAAAAACTACAAGAAACCTTGTAATCAAACACTGCAGTTAAGTAATGAAAAATACTTACTTGAAAGCAACAGCCAACAAAATGTATTCGAAATACGAATAAATAAACATAAAAGTAATACTTGAGATTTATTCAAACATTCAAAGCATACTTCTTACTGATCAACTATATGAGAAATTTGTTTAGTATTTGAAAAACGTTAAGATATTAAGCTCGATAAATTAATAATTATAAAAGTAAATTAACAACACACAAAACACATTGGAATCTTGCACACAGCAACAAAGAAATGAGTTCTAATTCTAAAATAGAAATGATTTTGGGTTATGATCGAATGGCGAATATTAATTTCGAGAAACAAACTAACCTATAAATTACAAGAACAACCAAGCGCGTCTATATTTAAGCTACAATTAAATGTATGTCATTTAGAAATGATTTGATTTATTTTGACCATAAAAATATAATAAAACAAAAATTCAAAAAAATTATACCACTGATAAATTATGCGCTTTTTCTTATTCAAAATTTGAAATAATATTCATGATTTTATAAATTCAAAAATGAATTATTTTTTTTTATTGTTTTGGATAAACTGTCATTTATTTTGTTAATTGTTATTCGGTTATACAAATATTGTGTTAAAATTCTATTTTTAGCATTAAATGCAAGTAAGTACACAATCCATACAGCTGTTACAGTCGATACCGATAATCATGATAACCAATAATCGATAATCGATAGCCAATTCAGAACAACAACAAACATTTTCATTACTTTCAAATTTTCAATGTCAATTTAATCATTCTAATCTATTAACTAATAACTATTTCCATCTATATAAATAATAAGTACAATAGAGTAATATTACTCTATGATAATTAGTACAAAATTCAAGTATCAAAAGCGATAGTGCTTAATATTATATTTATGTAATTATTGTAGAATCATGGACGAAAAGCCCGGGGATAAAAAGTCCATAGACAAAAAGTCCGCTTTAAAAAAAGTTGGACAAAAAATCCGAGCACGTTTTTAGTGTCGGACAATAGTCCGAAAACACAAAATACTTTATATACCTAATTAATATTTATTTTGAAAATTTAAAAATGCTGTACACATATTATATTTTTGTATAGCTAACAAAAATATAACGGAAATCCACTACCTATAATAGTATAGTTAGGTACCTATAATAGTGACAAATTTATATTTTTTTATTTTAATTATGATATACTATTTATTTTTTTTTAGTTTTATTTAGATTGACGTGTTCATAAATAAAATAAAATTGGTTCATTGTTTGTTAAAATGTATTTAGTTACAAATAAATTTTGATATTGTTCTAATATGTTGTAATAAATTATATAATTATAAATGAAAATAAGAAAATAGAAATAAATATAATAATATAATGTGTAATTATAATATATAATGTTTATAAATATTTTTAAATTTTTAAAATAAATATTAATTATGTAAAATATTTTGTATTTTCGGACTTTTTGTCCAACTTTTTTTAAAACGGACTTTTTGACCGATTACCGTAATTGTAATATCCTTTGATCATACCAAGATTTAAACTAAATTATTAGTTTATTATTTCATATTTTAAATCGTACATCGTATGCAGATTTCAGAATGTTTGAGCAGTGTGGCACCAAAAATAGTGGTTAGGGGCTGTGTTTACTCAAAAAACTACAAGACCCTTAACATAAAAATATAAATAATCCTAAAATAATATACAATTAATAAGCAAATAGTTAACTACTTCTGGCTATACAGATATGATTCTAAAATGAAGATATTTTTACTCAGATCACCACACTTAAAGTTTAACAAATTTTTTTATTTTAGTTTTTCTCAATTATTATTATCTACCATATTTTTACCCGGGACAAAATATATAATTAGCGCCCTCTCATAATTCAGACCCCCTCTATCATGCCACTGTTATTTGGTGATATAGCGCCCCCTGGGCCCTGACCAAGACTTGGTGCAAGTTCCCTGGTTTACCCCCTCTCTAGATCCGGCAGCCCTGGGAAACATCAAACATCTTTAATGACTTAACTACTGAAAAAAATATGTCTTCATACACAAAATAAAACATTCGTATAAAATCAATACATTTGGAGTCACTCAGAACCTATTTTAATCCTTTCCCTATATTTTATATTTTTATGCCATGATGTCTAACTACAAACTTTCCTTATATATAAACCAATTTTAATAATCAATTATATGGTACCTAATAGTAGCGTAATTCAAAATTTGGACCTGGGAGCAATATTTACCTCATCCAGCTATCCAAGCATTATATAGGAAGGTCTGACGATCTGAATACATTCATCTTACTTTTTCATACTATTTACTCATCATTTTATACATTTTTTAAAAATATTATTGCATGTTTTATTAATTTATTAAAATTAAATAATAATTTTGGATTATTAAAAAAATAAAAACATTGTATTAATTTGGGTTTTTTAAGTGAATAAACCCTGATGCACAAGCACCTTCTGATCCCCTTTAGTAACACTACTGGTACCTATCAGTTCTACCAATAATCAATTATTGCCTCAAAAAATAAATAAAATTCAGTATTATACTAAGACTAGTGTGTATTTCTATGTTGTATTCTAATTGAAATTCAAAGGATGATTTGGTTTAACGCTATAGACTATGGCGGGTCTACTGGTATTGCATCAGTGATGTATGAAAAAAAAAGTTTATCAGTAATCCATTTGAAAATTAATTTTTTTTCTTCTTCCAAATTTCACTTACTTATGAATCAATTTGGTAATTTTTTGTATTTATGGACTGAAAAAGTGCTTTTGTTTTTTTATTTGAAAACAAGTCAATGTATTTGATTATTAATTACTGACGTCTTAAGTCTACTCATCAGGAAGTGGTATTAAACTATCATGTAGAATGATTTCATATTACCAAGTGATCAAACCAACATATTTTGGAAATGAAAAAAAGACTATCAGGAAATAAACAGTACTATAATATACTGGTTTCCTTATTTGGTATACAGTAAATAGTTTTTTTTATGCATAACTTTAAAAATATATTCTTTATTTATAACTAGCAATGATACAAAAATAAAAAAAATATTTATAAAATTGTAGAGAAATAAAATAGTTTAGATTAAATGCATTTTATTTTATTTTACATTTAGTCATTATAAAAAAACTAATTATTAATCCAACTGGCTAATACAGTTTTTATTCCATCTTCAAAATTAGTATGTGTTCCAATTCCTAATTGATTTAAACGTGAAACATCTAATAAAGTATTAAATGGGCGTTTTACTCCACCTTGCCCATTTACTGGAACTACTTGCTTCATACTCATGTTAAAATTCTTAGCTATTTTAGCCACCATATCATACTTTGTATACATTTCTTTTCCACACCACTGATAAATTCCACTGATATCATTACTCTGTAAAAATCATAATTTTACGATATGTAAACAACTTCTGATAAAGAGACATTAACTTACAGATACAATTTTTTTTTCTACTAAATTAAACACGATATGTGCTATATCATCAACACTTGATGGATTACGAAGTTCATAATTGGAGACTTTAAATAATTCATTATTATTTTGACACTTTTTTAATCCAATTAACAAATAAGTAATTGCACTTTCTTCTAAACTTTCAACTGGTCCATAAAGTACTGGAATCCGGAGAATAATATTATCTGTAAATTAGTTTTTTTTAATTACTAGTTTAATTTACAGCATAGGATTTACAAATAAAAATATTACCACAATACCATTGATTATAAATATTAGTATACTACATAAGCGGTGCTCAACATTATTTAGATAGTTTTTTTGTACAATTTAACTCATTTAGATAATACTTTACTGTAATATTATATTCAGTATCGGTCTAGATTGCCGAGGGAATCCATAGCCAAATGGAATAATATATACAGTGGATTCCGCCTAATGTGGGCACCGGTTAATATGGGCATCCGCTTAATATGGGCAAAATGGTCTGGTCCCAATATAAATATATATTAACAAAGTTAAAAAAAGCCATGTAATATGGGCACTCAATTCGGTTTATGTGGGCAATTTTTATTTTATTATAGTGCTAGAATATACACATATGTATTTAAAAACAACTTGTTGCAACAAAGAAGCACTAACCTTTTTAGATTTAAAAAAAAAATAATTCTAAAACCCAGGCTTACTAAACATTTAAGAAGTAGTCATGCCTGCATATACTGTCTATGTCTTACTATTGTACATCATAGCAAGTTTGCATTCAGCAGAATCCATTTTATGTTGTTTGCTTCAATATTAAAGACAATTTACCTATTATCAAACTTAAAATTATGAATATTATCTAAGGCATCCCATAGGCTTTTATCGGTATTAAAATTTAAAGAGAGTTATCATAATTTTAAACTTTTAGTGTTTATATAGCTATAACATAAAAAATTTAAAATGAAAATATTAATAAAAGCCTATGTGATGCCCTAAATAATATTCTTACCTTTAAGTTTTATGATAGGTAAATTGACATAAAATGGATTCTGTTGAACGCAAATTTGCTATATTATACATAATAATATGGAGACAATACAAGCGGGTACGACACACGGTATATATGTTTAAATATATGTATTATCTCATTTAGATTATTATTTTGAAAAATATTTATTATCTTATCTAAATAACTATTTAATTATTATAAATTATCTATGCCAAACACTGAATATAAATCATACTTAGATTAGCAGCAAGGATTGCTTTTTCACCGAGTAACTTCAATCTTCCATATTCATTTATAGGAGTAGGTTCGTCAGTTTCTTTATAAGGACTTTTGTCTCCATCAAACACATAATCTGTACTGATATACAATAATGGCACATTGAGATTTTCTAAGAGGAAAAAAAATTATAAAATATTGAAATCAACAATATAATATAGGAACCTAATATAATTATTGTTCACAGATGAATATGTTATATTGTAAAATGGTACCTACCTTTAATATTTTTGGGAAGTTAAAGATTTGCCTTATTTTATTTCAATATCTATTATAAGTTGTTTAATTAAATGTTATTTATATTATGTAACTAGCTATTATGTAAAACATTTACTTGCTACATCAGCAAGATGAGCTGATACTCCAACATTCAGATCATAAGCAGCTTGAGGGTCATTTTCTACTTTATCTGGAAACCGTTCTGCAGCACAGTGAACAATTACATCAGGGCAAATGGTATTAAGGAGATTAGTGACTGCATCTTTATCGAGTAGGTTCAGTTTTGTCAATCCGGGACTTGTCCTATAAATATTATTAAATTCTAATCATCCATTCGACTGTTATATCATAAGTTTAGCAAATCGTTATCATACTTGCCTTTTGAACGAAATCCCGCATACAGTCCAATCCGGCTCGTTCAGAAAACGTTCGTAAATAGACCTACCCAACAAGCCCGATGCGCCAGTTAAAAAGAGTTTCATCGTTGACGAAGCGCTGGGACAGACTTGTAAGAGATCACTTAAACAAAAAATATTATCATATAATTGATGTTCAACTTCGAGCTAACGTTTTATAAAGTAGGATTTCTAGTAATTTGTAGCGTGAAGAAGTCGGAAAGACGATAAACCACAATTAACACTATTTAATATGTTCGTTTGACATTGACGGGTGAGTGCGAGTGGCGACCATGAATGTCATAGATCAATATTAATAATTTATTATCGTAAAACTCAATTTACAATCAATCCAATATTATGCTCGCATAATCGATGTACCAAGGTCCACGATTTTATTTTATAAATTATATTATAGTGAAAGTGTTTATATTTTATTTTAAATGTAAATAAAGTAAATAAACACCTTTTATAGAGGGAGACGTACTATAGACTATAATCCTAGTGATCCAACCCGCCGACCACAAATTTATAATATGCTTCTATATGCAGTGGCGCAACTAAAATAAAATTTCGGAGGGGGAGTACATTATTACAATATATATAATATACATAAGATTATAAAGGTTATTATACTAGGCCTCGGAGAGAATTTTTTTTTGGGGGGACAACCCCTTAACCCCCCCCCCCCCACCACCATCACACTGGATGCGCTATGCTTTTATGATATCTATAGATCTTTTAATTTATATGATATCAATTTAGGGTTCAGAATTTGATGACCTTAAAAACATTAAAAAATTACCTAAAAAAATGTAAATATGACATAAAAATGACAAATATTTATTATAAATTAATAAAAATATATTTTTTTTTAAATTGTACTCTACTTTACTATAAAATTCTATATACATTTGTCATTTATCAACGCTTACAAATTACTCAAAATATGATAAAAAATGTCCTTAATAATAAAATAAAAAATTACAAATATAGTAGACGTCAACGAGCACTAACCGACGTTTTAATTTTCAGAATTTCGAAAATATTAAGAAAAAATAATAAAATTTAGGTACAATAATATTCATTACAACACGACAACGATTGTAATCGGTGAGAAAAAATTGGATAGGTACTAAATCTTAGTCCGTGGTAATCTCAGTTTTAAGTAAGTTATCGGTATAATGGTCGACAAAAAACTATAAGAAGTAAACTAATCTGAAATCATTGAAAATGACTAAAAATGACTTAAAAAGTAAAAAACACCAATAAATGCAAAAAAATGCAAAATGCATCAACTTCCGAGCCCTAAATATCATATTTATATTCTGTTGCTGATATAACAGCGGACGTGTTATACCCATGAATTAAGATATATTAATTATTATATTTATTTTTATTATTAAGATATATCTTAATTCGTAGTTATACCTTGTCACCTTGACCATATGGAATAATGGATATGGAGTATGGACATTAATGTTCTATTGTGCTGTCAGTTGAACTGTGTAAGGAATTTTATTTTATTGATGGCCGGTGGGAGCATGGCTAAATATATATTTAGCCATAGTTGGGAGCACAATATTACAACTAAACTCAAAATTCAAAAGAGAACCTCCTCAAAGTGGATTCACCTTGAAGGCTTGGACCACAGATCTGACAGATATATAAAAATACTATCTGTGAAGATATCTTAAATTGTGGTGATAAGTGATAATAATAGTGATAGTGACAGTAACGTTGAACGTTGATAACGCGCGTGGCGAGACTTGTTGTAGACTTGTAGTACCTACAGTACCGTATTACCGTCATGGTTTAAGTAAATTTAAAATTTTTAAATCGTGAGCGTAACTCGTAAGTACTATAGGCAATAAGCATAAGCATAACAATATACCACTATAAGATAGTTTGTATAGATTGTTACTATAAATTTATATTTTTAATAATGCATAAGGATTAAAGAAATATACCACAATATACACTATTATTATAGTAGGTAATGTATTACCAAGATAAACATTTTATAGTACTAACTATTAACTACACTACTACAGAGCATTAAAACAAACAACGATATTTCAACTTTTGGATTTCAATCAATTTTGCGATTAATGTTATGACAAAATGAATGAATCACCGGAAACCGTACTTATAAAACCAAATCACGATACCGACGCAGGCACTGCGAAAGAAACTGTTTTAAACGAAATTGGAAAACGGTCATTGGATGAATCGGAGGATGTTTGTGAAAGCAACCATAAAATATGTAAGCTTGAAGAGGAAAAAAATGCTGGCCAGTCTACTCTGTCTAAAAGGCAACTAAAAAAGATTCAAAAGGAACAGATATGGATGGAAAAAAAAGCAATACGAAAGTAATATTTAATTTTAATCATCTCTGTATATCATATTCATATATATGCATTATAATCTAAACTTTAATTTATTTTTAGAGAATTAAATAAAGAAAAAAAAGTAGAAAAGAAAAAATTGAAAGCCCAAATGCGAGAGTTAGGAGTAGAAGTATCAAAAGTAAAGAGAAATAAAATGGCAGATAGTACATGTAAACAACGTATTGTCTTAGACATGTCGTACGATAACTTAATGTCTGATAAGGTAACAAGTAATGACTAATGATTTTTATTTTATTTTTTATGTTGATTTTTACTGTTAAAAATCAAATATCTTACCTTATCATTGGCAGATTCATTCACTAATTTATTAAAGAAGATAATATCTCCTATATGAAGGATTTTTTATTATTTGATATTAATGCATATTTTGCTCAATACAATAAATAATATTATTCAACAACTTCTTTTAACAAATAAACCTTAGATTTATATGCATTGGTATGGTTTATTTTGAAACATCTTTAAAAATTAATTAGTAACATCCATAAATCTCCTAATATTGATATAAATGATCAATTTTTATTATAAATACAAAAAATGCATTTTTGTAGCTTATTTACAAAACTATTATAAAAGGCTTGATACTACATTATATTATTTTCCTCCATTTAATTTTAAAGTATATTTAATAAGACCAAAATAAAAGATTTGACTTAAATATTATAAACTAATTTTGTTCAATTTATTTAAAAAATAATAATATGCTTCGCTTTAACTTAATGATAGTTTAAAAATGTTTGTTAAATTAATATTATATCTAGCCATACTTTAACTAATTCTAACAAAATAAAATTCATATTTTACTTTTTTATACTGTTTATAAGTCTTAACCCTACAAAAAAAATAGGTATTAATTTTAAAATATTTTATGTTATTAGGATTTATGCAAGTGTTCAAATCAAATATTGAGGTGTTATGGTCTGAATCGTAGAATGGATAATCCTATGCAATTACATATATGCAGTTATGAAGGAAAAATCAAAGAGATCATGGCTAAACACAATGGTTCTGAGTTTTGGGATGTATGTTCTAATATTTATAGTTAAATTAAAAAAAAAAAAATAATAAGAATCAAAAACTTATTAATGAAAAACAATTAAAATACCTAGTAATTGGTAGTATTGACACTTCTATTATGCAAAACTATTATACTTCTAATGATTAACTCTTTCTTTATAATAATAAATCATTTTCAAAAAATATCTTATAATTTGTCTGTATTTAAAATATTTTAAATACAAAAACTTTAGTGGCTATTATAATTGTCTGAATGTGAGCTTAACTCATAACAGTCATGCCATATTTTATATAACATTATTTGAATTTAACATTTAATATTTTAGTATTTCATGTACAGCCATCGCACTCACTTGTACTTATTGCAATAAAACATATTTTCAGATTATATAATAAATATTTGAAAATCAAAAAAAGATAAAAATATTTTAGTATTTAAATATTATTTTCTAAATTTGAAGAATACAATTTAATTTAATTTAAAATACCAAAAATTATAATGACTAAAATTTTAAACTTTATTACTTTTTTATTTAAATTTAGTAATTTTCTTTCACATGTCAAAAATCTAGAATATTTTGTACTATTTATTTATTTATTTTCAGTTAAAATACTTAGAAGATTCATTTGATAAAGTGTTCCAGAAAGAAGAAATTGTTTATTTAACCAGTGATAGTATGAATGTTTTAGAAAGTATAGATGAAAACAAAGTGTACATAATTGGTGGTCTTGTTGATCATAATTCTTGCAAAGTATAGTTACTTACAATGTTGTTATCTTTGTACTAATATTAATATATTTATTTTTATTAGGGAGCAAGTCTAAAAATAGCAAATGATCTAGGTATAGCTCATGCTCGATTACCTATTGATGAACATATCAACATGCAAACTAGAAAAATCCTAACTATTAATCATGGTAATTTAATTTGATATTTTAATTAAAAAATCTATTTTTACAAATTATTTTTTACTTAATTTGCACCAAATTGTTATCTTTTTTGTAGGAGTATATATATTTTTATAATTTAAATGTGTTATAAGAATATATCTAAATTAAAATTAATATAATTTATATTAGAAAAATCCTGGAGACGTTCTGCTATATTTTGAGTGCAACTCGTAATTGTAATGGATATTTTAAATTAAAATACAATAATAATTCATTGCATACAAATAACAGTTCTGAGCAGAAACAGTATATCTTTAATCTTTACTATGTATTTCTATTTTATGTTAGTGCTTTATTTTTCTATTGGTAATACACAGTGGCGGCTCGTGCATATGTGCGATGGAGCAATCGCACTACCTACAGAAATAAACAATTTATAATACAAATATACTTACAAAATAAATAGGTACATTTTTTAGTACATAGTATATTATACATTAACAAATTAAATATATTTTTAATTATTATTAAAATTATTTTCATAGTTTATTAGAATATCGTTTTGAACTCGCGATGTTATTAAACGGGTATATGGCTAGCTATATAGGCCTATGCAACACTGCAGCTTGTACAACATTGTGAATTGCACATAAAAATACCGGTTTCCCATATAAACTATAGGTTTAATATTAATTTACAAGTAATAATAATATCATCACGACGGTACGTGGTTATATAACTCATGATTAAACATGATTAAATATCAGAACATTATTAGGAACAATGATTATGGTTATTATAAGCAAAAAATGGTTATACGACACTGGTCAAAAAAAAAAAGTTGTATTAAGCTTGAAAACATATCAATGTTAAAAGTAATACACATGTTTGTGTAAATATTCATCACTCAGAATCTAAATCAAAGCCAGAAATTGTCTAATGAAAGTTAATATTTTTTTTCAGTTTTTGAAATAATATCAAAAGTGGTGTCTGGTATATCTTGGAAAGAAGCATTGATTAGTACATTGCCGAAAAGAAAAATGTTTTCAGTCATAGACGAAGAGGACCTTCTGGAATATGATAATTGTTCTATAGATTATAAATCAAAACTAGAAATTGAATGTCCAGAGGTAGAAAAAAATGAAAATTTAGTAGAAGAAAATGTTTCACTTGAAAATTAAATAAATATTTTATTTTAAATGGAGTTATTACTTATTACCTAATCATTAAAAATAAAACAGTTATATCATTGCGCATGTATAAGTTTTGGGTACTTTGTTCTTAACACAATTAAATTGTGGTTCTTAAGCAAATCACTAATGAATGTGATAAATTGTTGTATAATATGAAAAACAATTTTGATCGGAGACAGTCAGCCCTTCTTTCTAATGATATTTTATAATTTATTTATATTATTATTAGCATTGATTATACAATATCCATACTATGTATAATCAATTTTATAAGTAATTTATTTTTCTATTAGTATTATAATACTATAAGTTAATTTTGTTTTAACCAAAAGTATTTCATAATTTATTATTATATATTATTATTAACTTTTTAGTTAATACTGACATACTATTTAAGGGTACAAATATTTTGTAAATATAATTGTGTTTGAAAATAATATTGTTTATAATGGAAAACATTTCAAGATCATATTATAAATATTTTTTGAATTACTACAAAATTGGTAATCATAAATGATTATTTTAATATCCAATTTTATTAATTTCAAATATTTTCTGTGTATAGTGTAAAAATTTGTATAAATCTACTGTAAATAATAAATTTGTATACAGTGAAAACTGTGTAATGTGGATCCTGAATTAAAAGGAAAACTATCCAATAAGGAATTTTTCTATGGTTCCTATACTTTTAAAATTTAAATATACGTTGAACCTCATTAAAACTGAACCTTCCTAACGCGGAAACTGAATGATTTTGTAGGTCCCATACAATTAAAAACCTCGCGTCATGTTACGTCGATATGAGTATGTAGGTACATACATCAGTTTGATAATTTGTATTTTGGGTTATCGTATCTGTGATACAACCTTATCCCGTATGGCTGTGAAACAGTAATGCACTAAGAGTCTTACACTGAACAGTTTCCTTATACATACTAAGTGACGGCCATTCCATGGCAAAACCCGGGAGGGGGAGGGGGCACTAAGGGCAAGTGCCACCTCTGTAAGAAAAAAATAATATTAAAAAACATACATTTTTATCATATTGTTTTTTTTTTAATGGGTTGCTATAATATGCCTATATCTATATTATATAATTTTTCCTATAAAGTGCGCCGACCGTAAATACATGCTGGATCCGCCCTTGGTCCATTCAAATACATATACAAATGACAAGTACACATGTCTATCATTAAATGAAAATTAATCATTAATCAACTTATCGATATGAAAAATTGATACGAATTTATAATCTTGAATTTTTGGTTGATCCCATGCTATTCCGCATTAGATAGTTTTCACTGTATAGTGTATAATATAATAACTATAGGGCTGTGAATTTGTAGGAAAGTGCATTCTTTTTTTTTGGTGATTGTGAAACGTAGCTTTGTAAGTATATAATTTGAATTATGTAACAACAAATCCATCATTTACGAAACTTTTATTTTACATTTTTTGACGTTTTTAATTTTTAGGTCATTGTTTTGCTCTTTTATGTCATATTTTCCATTTTTGGTTCATTTTTTGGTATTTTTAATTAAATTCCATTAATTAATAACTTTAAAAACCTTTTAATAATATTTAAAAAATATTTGAGACAAATAGCATTATTAAAAAATCAGTAAACTTCAAAATCATAATCAAAATTCAAATTATAATATGACCAAATATAATAATATTCTAATTTCAATATAAATAAGAAAATTAAATTAAAAATGTTTTAAATGCGTTTCTTGCATTTTAAGTGCATTTTAAATTATATTTTTTTAACACTGCATTTTTTAGGGTTTTTTAGTGCATTAAATTCACAGCCCTAATAATAACTGATAAGTTTATTTTGTATAAAACCGTTTTTCTATTCATTATACAATCTTATTATTATTTACCAATTCTCGTAAATACTGATATTGAATCACTTTTATAATACATTGAATTAGTTTTTAAATATATAGAAGATTAATTATTTTAATTATTTTAAAAATCTTATAAAAATGTACATAAAATGCTCCTTAAATAGGTAGTCAATTATGCATTTGAATACATTGCTGCTAATATAATAATTTACAGTTGATGTTTATTAGTCCTCAAACCAATCGAACCCAACTGGAATAATAATTAGTGGCCTGCAATCTTGAGTACTATTTATTTGCCTATCCATTGCGCCGCATAACCGTAGTCTTATGTATTTTTGAAAAATTAGACACTGAATGACGTTAGATTTTTAAGTTTTTCTAGTCTTCACATGTTATAAAATAAAACATTATATGATTTGTATTTTAGTAATATTACCTATACTGTATCGTGTGTTAAATTTGATGCACTCAAAGCTGCTAAAATAAAAAATAATCAAAATCATCATAGTTCTTATAACCACTTACGTATAATACTGGTCAGTAAAAAAATAAAAACAGCCTTGCTTTTAACTTTTATTTTGATAACGAATTTAAACTTCGCTGTTTGTGTAGGTATATGTTTTGAATAAATAATAACATAAATGATAAGACTTAATTTTAAAATTCTATAATAACTGTTCTTTTCTGTATTATTATTTTTTTGCCTTGTATTTTGTATTATTTTATGTACTCTCTTTAGCCGATAATCAATCAACTAAATAAATAATTAAAAATATGTTGTTATTGCTATTGCCAACTATATAGTGTTGAAATATAAAATATTCGTTGTGTACCTAATATCTGTCTAACTGCAGTTGATTTTCGATATTGTTTCAAAGAGCACACGTCGAATAATTCTTTAGAGTGAACTCGCTTCTCTTGATGTTAATTATACGCGTATTCGAAAGATAATAATAATATTACGATCGATTGCAAAATCACACCGGCCTCGATATGAACCATTGGGGGAAAAAACACAAAACGCTCAAACCACGAAAATTTCGAAAAGCTCGAAATTCTCATCGGGTCTAATCGCTAAACCGTACTTTAGATCGATGCCGAACATAAAAATAATAACGTCAGGCGGCGATGGCGATTTCGATGAACCGCGACAGTATCCCGACGCGTCACTCGAATATCATTCATCGCCAATCCTGCTGGCCAATTACGCAGGACCGCAGATGCGGCGAATGATCGCGATCATAAACGCTGCTGTGATGGCGCCAGCCGTAGAAGCTAAATCGCCGGCTCCCTCGTCGTCGTTACGCCAGCATTCCGATGATAACGAAGGCCCGTCGGATGTGGTGAGCCCCGTTGAAGTCACTGATCCGCCAGCTTGGCGATCTGTTTCATTGCCGAATATTTCGATAAGCGTGACGCCTATTGAAATAGAAATACAAATTTCGGCCGACGATTCGTATAACGCGGCATCAATAATCGTTAAAAATAAATGCGAATCTTTTTGGAAATGAACAAAAAGGTTTTTCTGACGTTTGATTTGCTGCTGTACATAATAAATATACGGCGTATCATAGAATATTATATATTTGTACCTATTTTAATATACATATAGCTTATACAGCTATATTCAGTGTACTAAAAATTATTTCTGACGTGAATATGTTTTTTGTTAAGTTATTTAATTGTTTATTATTTTATAATTTATTTTTTTATTTTATTGTAAAATTAGTTTATGTACGGCTTGTGAAAATTGTGAATAATATATTGTAGATAGATATTTTCGTATTATTTTTTTTTTTGTACCTAACTGGTTTAAAACTAAAACTAACCCACCTGTGGTTTATGACGACATGGTAACGCTCTCGGGCTCTCCGTGTAGCACACATTTATAGAATAACCCCAGTCATAAGACATACACATATCAAGGCACAAGTGGGGCATTTAAATTATAATTAAAGACCAATTTTGTGGATTAAGTATTTCGTAGAAAAAGTAATAGTTAGATATTTATTAATATTTAAGGATAGGCCATTTTGTAAGCACCAGTGGTTAAAGTTTATTAAATTACTCTGAAGTAGAGATCCTCAGTATCAGACAGAAAAATTTTCGTATCATCAACAAAAAGTAAGATAAGTACTAGAGTTGTTAATTAAATAAAACAGAAAAGAAGACAGGTGATCACCTTGTAGATTGCCTGAAGTGACTTCAATCTCTTCAAATACGAGTACATAATGATTTATTGAATCTCACACGTAGAGAAATAAAGGAAGATGAGATGATGAGAACCAATATAATAAGGGATTAGAAAAGCCAATTTTTTTTTAATTTTAAAATTAATAAACTATAATCAATACTATCGAACACCTATTATTTAAAGTTAGTAACAATAGTATCAGTTTGAGACTTGAGAGCTATGTGAAAATGATTGTAAATGTAAAATAAAATGTTTAAAATTAATAAGATTGGTTAATGTTGATTTATTACTTGAATAAACATGTTGTTGTGAAATAAGAACATTTTTAAAAATAGAAGTTAATTTATAATTAATAATTTTAGAGAAAATGTTAGGAATTATTGAAGTAAAAGAAATATTAACTTATATATAAATATATAATGCCTTATACTATGAAGTATACTATACTATGAACTATACTCACTATTACCTGCATTTTACTACTATAAAACTTACTGTTGAAACATTATCTGTGTCGGTACGTGGGTTTTTTCATAATATTTTAATTAAAGTAAGATAATAAGTAATATGAACATAGTTAAATTGTAATATATTAATATTTCACATGGTCGATATGTATATATAATATTTATAAATCACATAAAGATTTAAATATTTTGCACATACGATGTTCTTTAACTTAGATATTATGTCAATAAATTCACTATATAATTTGACATGATATTGATTCTACAGATTGCAAATTCGTTATGTTACAGAAGGAGGAAAATAATACCAGTATGCTGCATTTAGCTGCAATACTGTTGTAGAGTACTAGAGTGTAGACTGGTATATAGTTGTGACTTGTGAAATAAGTAGGTATATGTCCATCGAGAGAACGCGGAAAAACTGATTATGTAATCGTGATAATAATTATAAAGTAGTAGGTACTGCCCATACCTGACAATTTTTACTTCAAATGTAAGATACATATTTTATAATGTTTACCTACGAACAGATTATAGTGATATAATTATGATTTAAAAAAATATATATAGTTAATCTCCCACAGCAAATTTCGATCAAGTTACATTTTCAAAAATTTTTCTGCATGACAATTTGGTAGGCATTTAATAGGTATACATATTATATTTACCACTGGAAATAAAAACGAAAGTTTTCGTTCGCAAATTAAATTTTTTATATTTGATAATACGCGGTATTTTATATTATAATGAAAACTATTGGTCTTAAAAATCGGGAAAAAAAAATCAAATCAAAATAATTTCAATGAACGCATTGTATAAAACGGACGAAACGGCAGCTCCGGTGAATCCACCGCGATGCGGTAAACAGAAGAAAAAAACGTCGAAAAATTAGAATGAAAAAAAAGCGTTGATGGTGTATAATCCGTAAAGGTCGTTTACACCGTGGGAACTGCGGTGATGAGAAAAAAACGCGCCGCATCTCCGCCGACAATATATACGACGAAGACGACAACGACGACGACGACGACGACGACAACAACAACCGCAACAACGATAATAGTAATAACATAAAGCGTACGACGGAGACGACGACAGAGCGTAATCGACATTATAATATAATAACAATATATAGGTATACGCGAGACGTTATAAATAGACGTGCGCGCGCGAGCGGAGAGAAGAGCACGCGCGTGAGCGGCCGCCTAGATAGATTGCGCGCGCGTTTATTGAATCCGTCGCCGCCAACGAAAAGAATATAAAATAATATAATATAATATAATATAATAATAATAATAATAATACGATATCCGTTCCGTGTGTGCGTGTGCCGCGCACGTACCGCATCATTTTTTTTTTTCACTCTTAAGCGGCGGCCTCCGCGTAACTTCTCGCGCGGGTGTCGGCCGGAGGGGCGCGCGTGACCGGCACGTCTGCGGCGCAGCGGCCGTCGGGTCCGCTTGTTCCCACGCCGATCCGTCACGTAACGCGCCCGTCGCCGACGATCCGCGGAGACGCGACGGCCGACGAAGCGCTCACGGATCGTGCTCGTTCTCTTTCTCTCTCTCTATCACTCTCCGTCAATCTCTCGATTTTATTACGCGTGTACGTGTTATATATATATATATATATATATATACACACACACATAGGTACATCTAAGTACCGACGGCACTTGTGGTCGTTACCGATACACTCGAGCGCGTGTTTAGCTCGGTCCGGACCGGTTTCACGAGCGGCAAACAATTTATCATAAACATGATGCACAGATCGGCGGCACTACACTGGGTCACTGTCGACGATCGTTATTTATCATTATTACTCGCCATCATCATCGTCGTTTTGGTATATGCGGAGCAATCCGTTCCGTTTTTAATGGTTACGTATTTTACCGAAAACAATTTTAGTGTTTAAAGCAAAAAAAGTGTTTTGAATATTGTATTACAGCTTTAGTAAAATTTCGTAACTTCACATTCACGATACGGTGTGTTGCCAAATCAATATATATGCGTATAAAAACGTAAAAATGTCTGCATGTATTTAATTTTCATGTAGGAACCACGGCCACCTGTGGACGGTTTTTCAAAAGAAAAAAAACCGATTTTACGTGTTTTTAACAGTGTACGGTGTTAGCGAGACATCTACAAATAGATGTATAAATGTATAAAGGAACGTCGCACCATCTTTTAAAACCATAATAGTTTCGATATTCTAAAAATTCAATATCAAAATCCTCGGAAAATGGTTTTTTTGAAAAACCTACGTTCCGTGATGCAATATTTGGGTGAAGGAGTAAGTTTTCAATTTCGAGAATTTACATCCATTATTAGGTGTGTTGTCAAAACAATATACACACATAAAAATGTTAAAAAAATCAATTTTATTTTTCTCATATGGGTTACGGCCACCTATGTACTGTTTTTTTTTTAAAAAAAAAAAAACTAATTTTACGTATTTTTGATAAGTATGGTGTTTATGAGACTTATATAAATAGGTTAGAATATATAAAGAAACGCCGTCTTATCTTTTAAAACCATTATAATTTCGATATTTTAAAAATTCATCATAAAAGGCCTCTAAAAACCGTTTTTTGAAAAAACTACATTATACGCATTATTAGAGTGAAGGAGTGAGTTTTGAATTTCGAATCTTCACATCCACGATCAGGTGTATTGCCGAATCATTCCATATGTATAAAAAGTCACATATTTTTCTTATAGGGCCCACCTTATGAGTTATGGTTGATGGTTTTTTGAAAAAAACTAATTTCACGTCTTTTTAACTGTGTATTTATGGTGTTTATGAGACTTCCTAAAATAGGCTAGAATTTTTTAAATGAATGTCGCTCTATCTTTTAAAACAATAATACATTTCTCTGTCATTAATACTTATTATATTGTTGTTTGGTGATGGGAAAGTTTTGTCTGCTTGAAAATTTGGTAGCTCTATCTGAAATGGCGCTCTTGTGTATAGCCTATATGGCTATATAGGGTTGTCATTTCAAGTTAAAGAAAACAAAGTTTGCAAAGTTATGATTCCATCAATCTATATGGTTGATAATTAATATAATAATTCATAATATTCGTTTCGTTTTTCTAGTAGCCGCGGGTCGTTAGGAGCTAAGCCTGCAGCTAAGGGGCCACAGCCTAACACTGTACGTCTATTGCCCGGTCCTTAACTAAAATATTATTACAGATATTTTACGACTGGTAATAAAATATCAATAGCCACAGGAAGTAAACATCACTTTTAAATTTTTTTAGTACTGCATAGAATTATGTTTTAATTTCCTGTTCCCAATATTTCACTAATTAAATGCGTATGTTCCAAAAGTTAAAAATCATAATCATCAAATTAAAAATAATTCAAAATCTTTAAGTCATGATTTTAAATAGGTGTCTGCAATTCCGTATTGTGTAGGACATTATCAAAACTGCAAGAACATCATTTTCAACGAGATTCGACACGCCAACATAACGATAACATTATATATATATATATGTTATAAAATACTATGTTCCATAGAAACATTAAACATAAACAAATAAAATAAACCATTCAAAATAAAAGTCTCAACGTAAACCGCCAAGTGAGTATAATATTATGAGTTATGACGTTCGATTTTAAATGTCTGTATTTTAAGAACAACAGGTTATTATACATATCTACGTATTATGAAGTTATAATTAACTGTTGTAATATTACAGCTGATTTCTTTCATAGGTCATATCCGCATGGGTATACTCGAGTGACGACCTAATAAGTCATATTCAATATTGTATTATTATTTATTAGTACGCAAAATGATAGAAATGTACGTTGGTATAGAAAAGCAAAGCTAGTAGACAATTTATTGCTTCCTAGTTAAGAATACAACTCATTGTCTTAACCATTAATTTCATCTATAAAATGCTCTGAGGTAATATTATCAATATTATCAAACAAGTTAATTCCGAATTCGACAGAGAACAGAATTTCATCAAAATCAATATTATTGTATATTTATAACAAACAAAGCATAAAGTTATAAGTAACACAAATATAAGATGAGCTAAACGAAAATTGTATTTCTTACGATTACGATTGTTATGAAGACCATAAATAAAAAAAAAATATTACGTAACTAAAACGCAAAAATTCAAAACCTTCATAATTCGCGAGCATTGATTATCTATTTAAATGTAAAGCTTTCAATGAGAGTTTAAACTATAAAAAATTTTAAAAGTTCCAAAAAGATATGATAGAAACATTCAGATTTATTACAAGTAAATAAATTAAAAAAACCAAGAACACTAAAAAAAAGTAAATTCTAATGCTAAATTATTATTATTATTATTTATTTATTATAGAATAGGTGTTAATGTTATAAATTTTAAAATATCAGTGAAATTTACAACATTTTCAGATTCAATCCGACTGTTGAATTTACCAACTTCTATTATTTTTTAAATTTATACGCTTAGACACATTCGAAGAAGTTTGTATATGCCACAACATGACCTATTAATTAAGAATTTAAAAAACCGAGTTTCCACGTGTAGTGCTAAATGTTTGTCACTATTGAATACTTACCTTGTAGGAATGGTTAAATTCAACAATTATTATTAATAAATTGTCACTGATACATAACCTTATGGTTATGAATTTATGATAGTCGATAAATCCTTAATATGTCAAAGTCAAAAAAACGATCTATATACTTAACAAATATATCACAGATGTCGAGACAAACCACTTTTTTAGTTTTTAAATTCCTTGACCATTTGATTATTGTAATACTTGTCTCATGCCTCCTGGCGCAAGTCTAACACAAATAATAATTTTTTGACCAATAAATTGACGAAAATACAAAATTAATATATGAATGAGAAACGGTAAACAATAATTATCAATGAAATAATAATATTTGTATTCACACAATAATGATTAATGGGTTATATAAATGTTATAATATAAAATATTTAATATTATTATATACCATCTTTTTTTAACTTTATTAACTCTTTATGGATATTTTTATTTGGCGATGAGTTCCAAAATAATTAAATGGCATGTTAGGTATTTTTAATGTTTTACGTGATCGTATGGTACGTTAATTATACCATGACTATCATGAATTAGTAACATAAATTACGTAACAATTTATTTATTTTAATATTTATAACTATTATACCTTATAGTTTGTATATTATTATATCAACATTTAACTTTAATATATTTTATTTCATAATGTATATGAATCAAATTCATTACGACATTTAATAATTTGCTGAAAGATTACATTGTGTACAATATGTATTGTAATTTTAATATTTTATAGTTTTAAATTAATTACTGTCATAATACTAAAAAATATATTATCTACATTTAGTACGACTGTTCATCTGCAACGACGATCAAACTCCATAGAATCAAAATTGAATTACATTTGTATTGTTGTTGTCGAATTCAATCATAATCATAATATTTCTATAGCTACCTATAAACACAACTGTAGTAAATAAAATTAAAATCAATTATTATTTATTCATTATTCTCTAGTCACTATTTGATAGTTGCTCATTGCCTATAGTTGTATATATGTATTTAATTACCTACTTATGATCTACTGACTACTTACAATTTTAATTTGCTACAACTAAAAATAACTTGATTAAGCAGGTAGATATATACATTATTTTAAATTTTAATAAAATAATATAATTTTAAAACAACCAATGTATTATTGTTATGTGATAAATACTAATTACAAAAATATTATTTTAAATAGGCACCTAAATATTTTGTTTGTTTAATTTCTTAATACATCAAAGTATTATTTGTAGGATATTGATATATATATACAGTATTATACACCATACATGCAATTATTTTTTTCACTCAGCTTTCTGCATGAGTATTAATCATCTAACTGTCTAAGTTCTTATAATAATAATTATAACTATATATAAATTTCTATATTGAAATATTTAAGCTTTTCCGAATATTATAGTATTATTATTTCGTTTAAAAACACAAATTACTAATAAGTAATAACTCAATATCTATGGATCAAAAAAACACATATTGGTGATTTCATCTTATTTTTGTAAGATTAGACTGATTAAAGAAGGCATTTTAGACAAATTAAGTAAAAAGTTGTGCGAGTTCTTTCAAAAAAAAAAATAAAAAAAAATTATGCGTGCTTTGGTATCATATGACATAATTTATAAAACATGACTACCTACGTGTTATGTTGATAATTTTTAATTTTTATTGTATTTTTTAAGAAATCGACATTACATTTTAAAAAATTATGGATTCATCTGAAACGCTAAGCGATACAGATTCTAGTAAGACAGTTATTTTGTGGACAAATAAAATGCCTCTGATTAAGTGCACACCTTTACCATTGCATGAAAATCTTCATCAATATCGTAGTTCGTCTTACAAAGTACCAACTGGAATAAGTGAACACTTTTCCAATTCGGTAATAAAAACAAGTGAAGATTTTGTAAATGGAGTGATTTTAGATTCTGAACGGGCGGCACAGTGCTATTTAAAAATGAATAAGTAAATTAGGAAACTGATAACTATATTAGGTATTCTATATCTATATAAATAGTATAATAGTAAATTTTATTATATTTTTAATTATCATTAAATCATTATTGAAATAAATTTAAAAACAAAAATTAAAGCTCTTAAGATTATATAGGTTAATATAAGAATTTAGAGTATTATATAATTTATGTTTTATTTAAAAAAATTTAGTTTAGATACTGAAAATATGTCAATAATTGTATGAATGTTATAATCAATTCAAATCCGCATCTTGTATAGATTATTAGGTTAGTTACTTTAAAATAAATTATATTATAGCTATAAATCTATAAATTTATATGATTTAATTAGTATAACAATGTACACCAATTTCAAAAAACCTATTAGTAATAACTTTCAACTTTATAAACAATAAGAACTAAAATTATAATAATTTAATTAATTTAGAAATATTACAAATTACAATAAAATAATCTTCAAGTTACATTTCGTAATACGTTTAGATTACGGTTTTCAAACTCTAGCTATGAAAGTGAAAATATAATGATAAATAAATATGTCGTACAAGCATGCAAAGACAGGGCATTTTTAGGATCCAATCGTTCATTATTTTCTAACCCAAGTTGGATCAACGAAAATGGGATTTTTGACGACCAGGTAGCCATAGAAAATATTTCTGGCTATATAAAACAGTATTGGAACTTGGAAAAAAAATACACATACAGTGTTGAGAAGTCATCACTGAAAATGATTGATGTTTCTTGTCACAGTTATAAGGTAAACTTAACGATATTATTTCAAACTATTAAAAGACATTTATATTTTACAAAGTTTAAGCTTGAATCTGCTAAAAGTATAATTGATTTTAAAATATTAATAAAATTATTTTTATTATCTAAACTTTTAAGAATAAGAAAAAAACTTTAAAGATTAAAAATATTTATTTTCCAATAAATTTTAATTTATACTTCGAAAAAATATTTAAATTTAATACTATAAATTGTATCAATGTTAACAAACAGCGGTAATAAAACGTTTTTTTAATTTAATTAATATATGTATATATATATACACACAACATTTAAAATTGTGTATAATTTGCTTTTGCATTTATAAGAATTCTTGTGCTGACATCCCTATAACATTACAGGCAGAGTTTTCAGTGTCTACCAATGAGTATCCGATTCCTCAAGTAACGGTAAGCGCGTATTTCACAGTAAAAGTAACGCATTTATTGTCACTTCCGGCGGTGTACGTAAGTTGATAACATATTTATTTTATTTAACTAACTTACATTTACATAAGCTATTATTGTCTAATAAAAAATTACGACGTGACAAAGTTATATATTGTCCAAAAATGACATAATGCCATGTTACTTAAATATGTGTGTTGTAGATAAAATATCAGTTGGAGACGGACCGACATGTTTACGTGGTAGGCAGACACTCATTTAACAAGAAACATTTCGAGCGCCTGTTTAAAACTAAACGTGACATGTACATGGAGATCAACAAATATATTGGATGGTCGTCCCGGACCATGTCATAGAGCTGATTTTAACTCTTAAAATAAAATACTGTTCGGTTGTTTGCTTGTTGAACATGTTTGTTAGGACTTCTGAACTTCGTAGTTTTTAATTATTTTATTTTTGTTTGATATCTGAAATTTATCTTCACACACGCATGTTTTATGGATTTGAGTTCAAAAAATTATCATTTCCATTTTCCAGTAAAAAGTATTTTAAAAAAATGCTTTAAAGTCAAATTATTTTTTCTTTTGTACATAACAATAATATGTTTATAATGTATATTTTATAATGAAAGTAAATCTTATAAATTATAGCGTTCATCCTTTCTCTATTTAACATGCAGGGTGCATACCGCATCTTGTTGAGTTGTATAATATATCCTTGTGCAATAAGTCGTTTATTAATTACAAAAACCTATATTTAATGATTTTATATTTGTAATTGCACAAAAATGTAATGGCTTAAATGCTTAATCAAATAATGTATACACATAAGCAGTTATTAAAAATTAATGTTATAGTGTTTTTTACAACTATAGATACACGAATAACTAAGTTGACATTTCAGTAAACTTATAGATTAAAAATTTATAAATAATGCCAACTATATAGTAGCTAATATTAGGAATACAACGATTTCCAACATTCATATGATTATACATGGTAGCTTATAAAAATTCCCAATGTTTTTGGTTATTTTTTTTATTTAATATTCATACGGACAATGTCCAATTTACAATAATAGTATGATAATAATTGACAATTAACATATTTTTAAATAATTCAATATAAGTAATACAAATAATATAAGGAATAAAAAATAGTAAAAAATAATGATTACGTATTATATAAACCTAAAAAGTGGGAGACAGAGTGGAGTTATGTGACACAAAATAAGAAAATTAAATAACAATTACGATGTTTGTTAATTACATGATTATTTTAATAGTGTATTAAAATTTGATTGTTTCTGCAAAACATCAAAATATTTAAGGGGTCATTTAACATGTACCTCTGAGAGAAATGTAGGACATAAAATAAATCATTATTGCATAAGTTATGAGTATTCATTTTAAAATTTATTTGGTTAAGTAAAAATGAATCATCAATCTCGTTGTTTATTAATTTAAAAAAAAAATTTCTATAAGTATTATTTATGCGTGATTTTAGAGATTCTAAGTTTTAAATACTAAAAAATATGTTCGTATCCTGAGTAGAGCGTTCTTGATATAATATAGATTTATTTATTTCATTTATCAAAGGACTTTGTTTTTTATTTTCTCTTAAGAACTTATTTTTCAACTAAAATAACTAATAAGTTCGTTTGTTCAATATTATTTGTCCGATATTAAAATATCCACCGTGCATGATATAATTTGTTTTCATTAATTAATTAATTAATTAAACATTACCAACAAATACTATTCGGATGTCGTGTTAGATATTTTCTTAGACGCTACAGTTCTATTAGAATATAGTCTGTAATATATTTGTTAGAATGAAGTAAAATACTTAAAGATTAATAAAAACAAAAATAATTCGTAGCACGTGTATACTGTATACGTGTTATTGAATATCGTTTGCTTGCAGATTAATAAAAAAGAAACAACAGAGAACAAGGAAATCCCTCTTTAAACCATGAGAAAGAAAACGATATAATTAAATAGTGGTGGTATATGTGTGTTTGGCAGAAGGAAGGGAGTCCAGTCCAAGGTGGCCAGAAATAAAAATTTCGGGAGTGTCTACCTAATAAAAGTTTAACTACACTAAGAACTGTGCCGTCGCCGCCACCATCGTCGTGTACGACACATGGTGAAAGGCGGCTATAAAGGCGGTTTTTTACGACCGACGGAGAATTCTGTTGAGTATAGGTAGGGAAAGAATAAGAGTAAAAGAGAAGAAAAACTAAGACGTATATACGAGAACAAAACAAAAAAATTACCAATTATTCCATCGTGTCGCCGGGTGTCGTTTTGGTGTCCGTGATTTTTTTTAATAAGTCGTAAAATATGATTATATTATTAAAATAAAAAAAAAAAAAACTACACAGCGCAGAATAATATAAATGGTGGCTCCACGTTTTTTTTCGTTCGTTGCCGCCGGTCGTTAAACGATATTTTAAGACCGATACTTTTTATTTTGGCTTTTTATATTTTTATTTTTTGACAGCAGTCTCACCAAAAATAAACGTAAACGTATTATTTTCTTTTTCAATTTTTTATTCTTATTTATTTATTATTCTTATTTTTTTTTTATAGGCTCCACAAAGCAATAACAACATCAGTCCATCCAAGAACCGGTTGCGTTGACGTGGGGGGATGGCCACACGCACAAAAATGCGCACTCCCCCGACCCAAATATGGTTTCGTGCGGATTTTTCTCGATTTATTTTTAGTGTATTTTTTTGCACACATCTGCGTTCTTTTTAATTAGTCACAGTGTTTTCATAATATACAGACTTCTTTCGATTGGTGACAGCAATGGGAACATTACAGAAATAAGTATATGGCATAAAGGAGAAGCGAAAAAAATAATAGTCTAAATTCGTATATGCTTTTGCAACACTTTTTATTGGTTGTGCCTATGAATAGTTGTTGATAAAAAAATATCAATCGGACCGATTTAGTATTTAACAATCGGTATAGGTTCAAATACCAGTATGCTAGTAATTCTTTTTTTTTTTAATTGTGTACTATTTAATTTAACAACATTTATATGATTTCGTATACAGTAATATAAGCAATTAATTAAATGCTTGGTATATACTATAAGTATAGCCGTAAAAAATATTAGAAAAAGTAAGTTTTATATTCAATATTGGAGTATTTTAGATATTTTAATTATTAAATCCATGTCCAACTTCTAACAGTAGTATACAGAAAAGCTATATATAATATATTTTAACCTATTTCAAACTTCTTGCATTTTTCTTTGTATTTATTTTATAAAACTTTTTTTTAGATTCTGAACGGAGTGATGAATGTATTGATTTTACAATGATGTGTGTTTTTTTTTAATTTTTGTGTCTAAAACTTCAGTTTACACGAAAAAATCAACACACAGTTTTACAATCATGAAACATATTTAAAATAACAATACATGTAGCTTTTTCGAAATTAGCCATTCAAGTAGTAAAATTCATTCCATATATATATAGGTAGATGTAGATTTCTAAATCTCTTTTATTGGATGAAAACTACATAAACTTAAAAATTATTTGGGGTTTCCCGAGTGCAAGATATACAAGAATATTATTCAAAGAAGCTAATAGACCAGAACCTTTATCCTAGATCCCCTTAATATTAACTCCATGACAAATCAATATCTTAGTACGCCTAAATAATCAAATATTTCATTCGAGATCTGGGGATGCAAATAACATATTTTTATTTATTTAAAAGATTATCCCCCCTCCCCCACTAAATATGTTCATGAATAATTAAGATTATATATAAATTAACAATTTCGTCATCTAATAAGCTGCAACAGTATATTTTCTCCTTATATGACCAGCCTCTGATTCAGAGGTCATGTAACGTTTTATTGGTATATGTACTACGATTGTAAAATTATATTTTTAAAAATTAACTGTAAGTATTTAAGTGTAAAGTTAAAAAAACGATCTTATTTTTTTTCTTTAAGATCAAAAACAATTTTATTACAATTGTAAGAATAATAAAAATAATTTATTTTTGACAACCCCAGTAACTTTTAAAGAAATTATGACTGGGTGAATAAAAAAAATGTTGTCTTATGTCAATTAAGATGTTCAAAAAATAACTAACCATAATATTGAATACTTAATGTAGTTAATACTTGAAACTATTAAATGTTTCTTCATTCCTTTTTAGGTAAAAATATTGTATATGCTACAAGAACAAGTTTTTACTTTAGAGTGTGGGGTTGGTATTTGATTTCATATAATTCTAACTCATTTTGTAGTTTACAAGGAATAAACATTTTTTAATGTATTTTTTGGTGTTTAATCAATTTTTATTAATTTTATTAATTTATCAATTTTCATTATGCCCCTCCCTGATAAATTTCCTGTGGGCGCCCATGGCTAACACTATTTCAAAAATCTATTTCTCATTATAAACATACTTAATTTGTAAAAAGGTGTTATATTATACTAATTATTAGTTATTATTTACTATTCTTATTTTCAACAACATCTTATGCAATATTTTAAATGTTTATAGGTTTTCACTCTTTAAAAACGCCATTTTTGATTTTTAAATCTACCTTTGATAAAAACTTTATAGAATATACTAGTCTACTATTATAGTATCTATTAAATGAAAGAAAAATTCAAAATGTAAAAAATAAACAAAATCTGAAGGTATTAATAAAATATACGTAATTATTTTCGGTGCATATTGTAAAATATTGTAAAAACACATAGATCGTTTTTATAGGTATATATAGCTTCTGAAATAATTCTTTTATAATAATGCAGTCAATAAAATATCCATATCTTTAAAACGTCTACAATTGAACATAAAAATGAAAGATAAAATAAGCCGAACTTAACGAGTTTCAAAGAAATAAAATTGATGATAAATTGTTTTTAAAAATAATAATAGGTATAAATAGCGATCACGGCGTCACGGGCTCGCAAGCACTTGAATCGTAAATTATTAGGAGTATTATTCTGTCGGTTCCTACATAATAGGTATAAGATAATTATTGAAACGCGTATTTTTTTTACAAAAACACGAAACGGTTTATTAGTTATGATACCGGCGTTTTACGGTCGGTTGGACTATACGTCGTACAAAGATTATAGGAACAGCGTTTATTATCTGGGAAACCCCGATCTAGCGAGTATAATAGATTCCGTGAGAGTATATAGGTAAATCAAAAACAATATTCACGTTGCAACACGCTCAAAGCCGTAAGTCGTATAATATGTAACATTATTGTATACTTGTTATTATTTATATTTTACCTATTATTACTATACGCACCCACACGGGCCACACGTATTGTTTCCGTTTTATTATAAAAAAACAACAGAAAATTTATGAATTTATGAAACAGAACCCATTTTGTGTTGTTATAATGCTTCAATATAATACAGTGCGATTGACCTATTATCAAACTCATCATATATAGGTAAAATAATCGGTGTTTGAACGTTAAGTTTTTTTTTAGATATTTAATTTTTAAACGAGTTATAATAGCATTATTATAGTTAACAACATCAAATAGGCTCTTCTCCACTGAACGCAAGTTTATTATAATTTGTTGTACGTTTGTAAGACGGACACAACACATTTACACATCCTCGTTTAGTCCTCTTAATATTGGCGCCCCCGAGGGCTCTCGTTATTAGTCGTCGTTCGGCTGTCTCGCTTAGCGTCTTCTCTCTCGGTTTTTCTCTCTCAGTCGACCGTCTCGCTAAAAAGCGGTGGCTGTGAACTTTTTTTCCCCTTATTATATATACGTATATTATATTGTTGTTAAAAACCGGTCTCGATGAGCCGGAGGCCGTCGCGCGTTATATACACTATACACATGTATATTTTTGTACACACACACACATAGACGTAAATCTACGTTTGTACACTCATTTATACATATTATTTTAATATATTATATTATTTCACACACATACAGATCGTCACGCGCGCGCAGGAAGACTGCGGCGTCATACGTACGTAATAATATATCGTTATTATCGCGCGGCACTATCAACCGCGCGTGTGCCGCCGTGTGCGCGCGGATGAGGCCGGTCGTGAATTATATTATAATGATATTAAATTTTATCCTCTCCATTTTTTTAACGACCGGTCACTTTATAGTTTATATACTATACAGGGCGATTATAATATACGAACCCATGGGCAAATTTACGACGAATTTTTAAATTGTTTTTATACTATAAATAACATTAATGTTTGATAGTTTATTTTCTTCTTAAATTGTTTATAATAAAAAGATGAATAGCAACAGTTTCTCACATTTTCCGAGGCTTTATCGGTTAAATCGGTCTATAATGTCGAAGAATCGTATAGTCATGTACGCAAGGGGCGCCGTTTTGTTACACTATTACCCCGAAGAGCCAGATCTAAGCTTTAGGAGCCCAGGGTATAACTGTTAACTACTAATATTATGGAAGCTCATTAATCCCTACAAAAAAAAAACCAATTGCTATTTATAAATGTAGATATTATGATGCAGATGAATCGTATATTTTTCGGTGTTTGATAAAACTATAAAAATGAAGATGATGGATTTAAAGGAAGAAAGTATTTTAACTAGGTACCTCTACGTGGCTCATCGTGCGATCCTTTAAGTCGACTCACGGTTATGATAGTGTCTAGAAAAGTTATAAGTTCGGGTAATTTCTTTTTAAATGTATCCATAGTAATGCATTATTATCAATAATTGTATTCCTTATACAAAGTTAAGACATGCGTCTAGGTCTAGTCTATAGGACATCACCTGCACAGTGCACAGGCCTTTAAAACCACTTGAGGACCTGTGCGCATCGCATCATTTGCATCCCATGACTCCTGCCAAACACGACACGGGTCTATACCGCGGTATGCTGCTGCAGTTTATACCGTCTGCAGCGTGTATAAAAATAAAATATACAATAATAATATATTGTAGACTCGAGATTCCGTTTTTCGTGCGCGCCGCCGCTGCGAGGGCGTGCGACCGGTTATAATAATAATATTATCATCGTCGTTATTATTTCGTCGTGGCCGCGCCGCATCGGTCGCGGGCGCGCGCGAGTCCAAACGCGCGCGCCGTGTGGTAAGCGTCTTCTGCACGCACGCGCGCGGGCCGTGTGACTACCACGACGGCGGCGACGGTCGTGACTCGGTTATCGAGAGGCTGCGTGCGGCGGCGGTGGCCGTACACGAAGCGAGGAAGGCGCGGAGGAAAATAAAACTCCCAATATTATACGCCGCCCGCGGCGTCCGCCGCTCACTTGTTACACGCGCGCTTAATGATATAGGACGTGTATTATAATACGAGTGAGCGTGTGCGTATATTATATATATTATAATATGTACGAGCGAACGAGTGCGCGTCGTATAATATTATAATAATATGCGCGTCATGTTGTTATTATTATCGAGATGATTTTTATTTTTTTCGATTTTCTTATACGACCATCGTAACGCGGCCTCTTTTCACCCCTATACCCGAGCCTCATCGATTATCCCGTTGCGGGGGCTTTATAAATGCTATAATATGAATTCGTGATGATATACCGCGTTTATGAATTTTTCAGCACATACTACGTATAGGTTAGTTCCTATACACGGCGATGTGATTGTGCAATTCGTCGGCACAACTGTCAAAAGTATTAACACAACTACAAAGTTCAAACTATATTATAATATTATAACTTCCGGTTTCTACGTTCGTATTTTTATATACAACGCAATAAAGTATAAACTATATATAGGTAGTTCCATATACACATACAGTTTAAAAAGAATTTCGTAACCTATTTATATTTTGGTACCTATTTTTTAATACCGACTAGTATGAATCCTTATTATTAAATACTCATTCGATAAGTAATTATCTTAATATAAACAATAGTTGAATTGTAACATTTGTATAACTATATGTACTGCCGTACTGGTAAATGGTAACTAACGGACAAAATAGACATAACGAGAATATAATAAGGTGTTCTAAACTTATATGTTTAAAAACCAAACGTTTTGTACGTATACCAATTAAATTGATAAAATTATAAATATATAATAATACATACATTATATATTGTTTGTATTGTTTGTAATACATGATGATAAATTTATGGAAAATGTATATATGTCGTTACTATAATACTATACATATGGTAGGTTCATATCACGTGTCCCCGCACCAATAAAATAATTTTGTCTCAAACTTGAATATTTTATGTTCCTATACATAATTTGCGATGTTAAAATTTACCAGCTCCTCTCTCTCAAAGGTGTCTTTCTTGATCACAATTGGACACTCGGATAGCGTCCTAAATAAATCATTATATTTAATATGATTATCATCATCAGGGTTCTAATAATTAACTCTTATTGATTTGGCTTAGTCCGAGATTATTTTACGTCGTACGATCGAAAAATGCGTCATAATAGCATACAGTTTGGACACAAGGTTTTAATTTAACGAACATAATTATATTTTTTCCCGACGATTACGATTAATAATTATTAAACATATATGCTTGAATGCTTCTATAGTTAAAGTGCACTTATTGCGTAATCAATCAATCGGATGCTGTGCAATATGTACATGATTTCTATTTTCTTTAAACATTTCTAACGAAATCGTTCTTTTATTTTTTAATAAATTATGTTTATTAGTAAAAGCAAAATGTTATACTCGATTAATAAAATCAAATAATATTCGATTTCCGGAATGGTTTCCAAATCCAGTCCAATACCACGAGGCACGAAGGTGATAAAATGTTTGCGTAAAAAGAAACTTATGGAAATAAAATAATACGACTATATTGCTTTTAAAAAATGTTCAAAATATAAATAATAACACAGTATCTATGTATAGTTTATTAAATGATGAGCATACAATTGTATGAACATTTTAAAAGTATTTTACACAAATATACGACTTACTATAGTAAAAACGCGTAGTTTGTGGAAGGATTATATCATAATGTAAAATATAGATTACATTATATTATTATTCAATACAAACATCAACAACACTAAACACGCTGACCCCGTGCAAACGATCAATACCTACGCGTTAATCAATATAATGTTCGTCTAATTATTATCATTATTATTGTTGTTGGAAAAGTGGTCAAAAGTTTATGGTCCGATATATTATGAGATCATTCGATCCACGCGCGTAAAATTTTTAAAGACACGTTTTGATAAATACGAGAATAATAAATATATAAAATTACTGCTATATAGTCAGTACGACATAAGCGAGTCGATATACAGTTCACATTATAAAAATGTTGATACATAATTATAATATCTCGATAATCGTATAAATCGTATGATATATACGATATACCATGCACCTATGGTGGTAAACATTTTGACGAAAAACATATTACAATATGATATGTATAATTATGCACACCGCTTAATCATGATATGATAAGATATTGACAGTCGTCTGTTAGTGACTATACGCTTAAGTATTTATCTATATATTTATATGTAACTATACTATATAGTTATCCTTATCAATAAAAATAATTCCAAATACACACCAAAATATTATATTATGTATATTAAATTTACTAACATACGGACTTGTTATGTATTTGTATTTGCAATAAGGGTATTTTGTATACAAAATGTCATAGATTGATTTAAACTGTATTTAAGCTGTAATTTTATAAATAACTTAATAATAATTTTATATAGGTAATTTAAAAAATAGTATTATATTTTTACCATCTGCGTGTATTCTGTATTTAAATAAAAAAAAAGTATGTAAATATTTTGAGCCTATAAAACGTGAACTTTCGTGTTCTAATTAAAGTTTTTAAGAATTTTAAGTCCACGTACATGTGTCTATGGATACCACTATATACCTTGTCACCTTGAGTACTTAGTTATAATTTATAAAAAAAAATTCAATAGATGCCGCCTCGGGTTTTGACCTTTGTTTTTTTTCTGTAGGTCGGGCGACCTTAGAAGTAATCAAAATCAAACTAATAACATACCCCGCGTAGGTAACAGTAGTACAACACTAAAGCTTGAATATTAAACAAGAATAAAAATCTCTGAATCAGTAAACTTAAATAGTTAAACGTGTATTACAATCAGCCACCTGGTGTTCTTAATATGATTATGATATATACCTATAGATTAAAATATAGTTAATATAATCTTTTTTAACTTAAAAATGTAAAACTAAATTGAAATAATATATAATATATTTAAATATACCTATTATAGCTATTATATAATAATAAAATATATTAGATATTGTATACATCAATAAATACTACATATATATATATATATATTATTACACATATTATAAATAGTAATCAAGAGGTTATAGAACTATTTATACTGTCTAGTGTCTATTACATAACTATTTCAATTTTTTTACAAAAATGTTCAGCCATAAAAATGACTTATAACAAGATCCACTATTATTGTTCTTATAAGGGAAAAAATTAAAAAATAAGCCTTGAAAACTGTCAACATTTATAATAAAATATATAAAATGATTTATTATACTTATTATATTATACATAATATAGCTATGGATATACGCATGTAATCAGTTGAATAGTATTTCTGTAGTTACAGTTTTAGGACGTGTCCTATTCATAAATATGCATAAAAAGTTGTCACGTCTTGGCTATTTATTTTTCTTCTTTCTCAATTAGGGTGAAAAAACAGCCAATTAAAGAAGAAATCCTCGGCAATTTTTGGGGTACTAATATACAATATTTATTATTTTCAAAGAAATATATACATTTGCCTACATGTGGCGTATACGTCCTATCACCATAGAAAACATATAAGTGTGTAACTACTTTAAACCCTTGACAGTCTAACATTTCAAATGAAATATGTGAATAACTCAAATAAGTATATTACGAAATGTCTTTTTCATAAGACGAATATAGTAGTACAAATACAATACATTAAAATATTCGATTTGTTAAAAAAATTAACTATCGCACAATCTTATAATATTATCATGATACAATAATATGATGTCGTTTATATTTATCGGTTGCTTAATATTGTATAATATTAATTTTAAATGTAATAAATTATAATTTTTTTTATTTTAGTAAATGACAGTTGAAATTTCAATCAATTTAGTCTTTCGATACTTAAAAAAATTTACCCTTTAAGTATTAAGTATATACAATTAAAAATTAACGTTTCCTATTATTAGGCCAATCAAGGCTTTATAAAGTATTCGAGCGTTTCAAAACCTAAGCCGACAGACGGACCGGTGTATCAATTTGTTGGCACGTCTGCCATTATTTTATAATTAATCGATTTTGGCAATCTTCCAACTGGGTGCCGACAATATACAGACAATTCACCTTCGAGCGTAATGTCAAGTTCTCACGTCAATAAACACGTCATTCGACGTTTTGCCAATATATTCTATTATAGACTCCTATATATACCCTACAAAATATAAGTACACCTATTTAGATATACTGCAGCAGTATATAACTATTTGAACGTTTTTCCAATATTTAAATAAAAAAAAGGTAGGTATTTCAAATTCATCTGGATAAATTTTAAAAGAATTGAAAATGTTCAACCAGTTATTACTTAAAATAATTAGTTAAAATTTAAAAACTTAACAATAGAAAGATACGGACATTAATGGAAAAACATGATGCGAGTTTATTGATTCACTTGATATATTTTGGCATTTTTATCGTAAGGTAAGTATATAGCATGAGCGTAGGTAAGGGGGGTGTTCAAACACCCCACTCCCAAAAAATTAAAGATAAATAATTCATATTTAATTTTAATATTTTATAATATTAATATAAACTTAGATCAAAACCCCCTCCGGAAATATTTCCTATTTACGCAAATGGTATATAGGTAATTAATTTTATAGTTTTGTTATTATGATAGATAAGCTTATTTTTATTAATAAATGTATACACTTTTTATAACTTATATAGAATATAAAATTAATCTTTAGAAGTCCAAAAAAATATTTTTACAGGTTTGTATGTCAAATTACCAATGATGGTATTAATACCTTGCCAAGTGGTAGAAAATCAAAGACGGTGTGGGCGATGTTATTATATAAAAGCGAGGAAATTTTCTCGTTTACAACCAAATTATTCTATAAATAAAGAAAAATAATAATTCAATTTGTGAGTTTTATCTAGTAGTGAATATTATGCGTGTGGTTTGCAAACACGAAAATTGATTTGTTGACGACGAAGCTAACAACTTCTTAGTCAGATATACATAATTTCAGGTATATTATCGTATCAATATCCACCGGTGGTTACTGATAGCTAGACACTCAAACGCAGATTTCGACTTCATACTATATTTACAAATGAAAATAAGACAAGCTTAAAACAAATTAGTAAATTACACCTATTCCTGAATAGTACACTATTCACTGCAGTTATGGAGTCTGGGGTATAATCCCCTTAAACTGAAAGCTAGTCTTCATATATTGACTTTAAGTGGGCAAGTCATTTATTTTGCACTCCGTACACAATACAATTAAAATAAAATAATATAAATTTAGTACGGTTTTCATAAAAAAATACGATTTACTTTCAGTTAAAAATTAAATAATTGTTAATCGTGTATGCAAAAATACAAAGACGGGTAATGCATAAAAAACTCATCCATCAAGAACTATTAATATTTTATACACTTAAACCAGCCACAATGGTAAATAATAAGTAATAAAATACATCACAAGTATATTTGGGTTGTATTAATTAAAAAAAATATATCAATGTATAATGCAACATATTCATTTGCTTACATATAGATAATTATAGATATTGCTATACTGAAACAAATATTTTTTTAAGATTTTAAGTTACTACTCTCGAACGTTATATAGTTTTACATAAAAAAAAAAATACACAAATCTGCACGTGCATTTATTATATCCTATTATTACGCTTTGTAAAACTAATGAGAATTTAAACAATAATCACCTCATTAAAATACAAAACAAGATAACATTTTTAATCGAACGATTAAAGTCACGTGTGAGACTTTTGAAGCACCTTCTACACCGCCTACTTGACTTAAATGATAACCAAGAACACGTTAAATAAAAGAATAAAACGCTTGTGGTGTACCTTATTCTTCGCTTATATAGCTCATAACCGCGGTATCGCAGTCGATCGGGCAGACTCATATTTATACTGAATATTACAATTTAAATAGCTTTATAATTTTTATAGACAACGCGCATTGTTATTTTATTTTATGTACCCGTGTAGAAATATATATATTAGGTAATTTCAACCCAAAAAATGGCAAAATCGTCTTCGAGACCCCATATTATGCCGGGCCAAACACGTAATATATTATAATGTGGATACACCAAAAACCGGTACTGTCCCGAGTTTATCGGGACAAGTATATATATATAAACGTATACATGCGTCAACCCTTATAATTAATAAAATAGTATGCCTACACACACATATATTTATATATATAAATAAGTAGAGGCATATATGGTTTTTACGGTGTATTATGTGTATTATGCTATACACCGCGTGCACGCTTATACGAAAGGGGCGGCAGTCGGGCGCGCGTAGGAATTTATATACGTCGGTCGGCGGCGCGTCTTCGTTGCCAGTGGCTGTGTTCGTGTGTATATTATTAAATATTATTATTATTATTATTATTATTATTACTGTTGTTGCTATCTTCGTCGATATAATAATATAAGGTTTTTTTTTTTATAAAAAAATTATCGTGTGATGCGGTCTATGTGAGTGCGCGCGCGCGCAAACTGCTTGTTCGGTCGGTGGCGCGCGCGCCGCGTGAGCAGTACGCGCGCGTGAGCGTGCACGCGGAACAGAGATATTACAATAATAATATTATTGCGTTTCGAGCGCTCGCGCGCGCGTGTACGTAGAAAATGCACGGCGGGAAGAGCGAGACCGACGGAGCGAGAGCGAGAAGACGGCGGCGGTGAGTACACGACAGTCGAGTGGAACGTTGCGGCGGCCGCGGCATGCTCTGTGGGCGCGTGACCAAGCGTCGGGCCCGCACCGCCGCTCATCGGCGAGGCCGTGGGAACCCGAACCGGAGCTTCTCGTCGACACGAGTAAACGCGCGGCAATCACCGCCGCACGCCGCCACCGACCCGTTGTGCCCACGTTACGTTCGCCATAAATATGTATATATAAAATAATAATATATACGACGGCGCATAATACGTTTACATCGTTATATGACCGTATATTATTATTATATTATTATTATTATTATTATTATATATTTTTTTACGACACGAACGCCGCGACGAAACTGTTTAATTCGCCATTCGCGTAATAGTGTGACATCGCCACCGGATTTTTTTCTCGCCACTGGGCACCAGAGAACCGGACGTTCTGTTTCCGTTTGATACGGTCGATGATAAACGAAAAAAAACGCCGACATAAAATATTATGCGCTTTAATAAAATATTGTATAGGTATTAAATTTTTCGATTTTTTGGTATACACCCGTCAATCCTATTTCACGTTTGGTTCAATTTTTTATATTTCAGGAGAGTCCAGCATTATCCAGAATAAAGTGGCTCGAACCAATCGCGCCCCCATTTTCTATATTTACGCCATCGTTCGCGTATTAATTTAGATGCACTTTAGTGATGGTGTGGGGTAAAGCTATCGAAAGCTTCTATCAATTACTGTCCGTACACCTTATCTAGTCCTCACACAGAACATTATATAGAAATCAATCTACTCATATTATAGGATATGATATATGTATAGAGGGTGTCTTTATAATACTTCTGCGATGAATACGATACTATACATTGCTGTGACCAAAGTGCATTTTACGTTGTAGAGAAATATTTTTCAGTAAACTCATTATCAATTTATAGCAATATTTATTATAACTCATGGGCTAACTTAGAACTTTACTGAAATTCGTTGCGCGATCAGAACCTTTGGGCGTTCCTTCCAAAAAGTGACTATCGACCGAAATTTTTGCTTATTCCTTATTAGTTATTAGTTTATCATATTACTTTTATAAGCATACATCATATTAATCATATTATAATGGCTTTTCATCTAATCGCTATAATGTATCCAAACTCTAGAGTCGGATTTAGAATGTTTAGGCTTATTCTATGGTGCGGGTAAAAATAATGCGAATGCGTTTACAATATTTATAATATTATTATTAAACAACATTATTCCAAGTTCATATATTTTTTTAGGTTGTGATATGTGGTACCCTGTTGGTTATATCAATACCTAATAATATATATTATAATATTAAAATAGTATTAAAAATGTATTTTAATCTATTCATTTTTTAAGAAAGAAAAAACATTTTCAAATTATATAATATACCTACCATTTTTGGTATGATTAAAACATATTTTATAGTTATTAAAAACATGTTTAAACCTACCAAAAAACCTTTTTAATATCCTGGACATTGAAAGTTTTTTAACCGTTTTATATAATGCATGCAAAGTCAATCATAGTAGATACTAGATATATATCATACAATAATATGTTCAATAACAATTAAAAGTAATCGACACCGCAATCTGATAAGGTTTTACCGAACGACGCAAACGATCAATTTTAAATTGTGGCAGAGGCAGCTACGATGGTAGCAATCGGCAGTATTATATTATAATATTATGTTCGGCAGAAGACGCCACTTCATCAATGCGACACGCGTTGAATTATTGACATTTTTTTTATTTCCAGCAATATAGAGCTGGTTTTTTTTCTACGAAAAGGGTTATCAGTGTTGATCGCTTTTTTCTGTCTAACTTAAATCTTTTTATTTATATACCTAATTATTAATTTCATATTTATTGAGTATAAGTTCCATGAATCTAAACACTCTGCTTCTGTGTAATTTATGCTGTGAGTTGCTCTAAACATTTCGAACGTGTCTAAATAAAAATAAAAACTAATAGGTACCTGTATGTTATAGTTATCCTTATAAACACAGTCGAAAGTGTTTATACTCATGTTATAATATAGGTAATATTACTTTTAATTACACAATTTATGTGGATAATAACTAATAAGTTATATAAAAGGGAAAAACACCCTTGACGGGCAATAAAATCGAAACAGCCAGAGGCTGCAATTATAACTTTACCATGTTTACGGTGCAAATGCAACCCTAACATCCAACATTTCTATGAATTATATACCATACCCTAAACATTTAAGTACCTTGTACCTATACACGGCTACACGTTTTGTTTAATAAATAGTAATTTATATTTTACCCACGTGTGTGGCTTTTAAATTCATTTTTTATAATATATTCAATAAACTCGTTAAAAACTATAATTTTCATATTATTCGATTTAAGATTTAAGTTCATAACTACATTACCCACAAATAGTTATACTTATATGTATAATATTAAAAATTATAATCGAGTAATAATTAGACTTTTTATAATAATTTATCATGAAATGTTAAATAATATTAAGCAGTTATTTTTAGTTTTTTGCATATACTTTATATTTACTTAAAAATGAACCAAAATCTATATTTTTTAAATTTTATGTAGATACAAATAAAATATTATTTTCATATTCTGTTTTTCTTTCTCATATCCCAATTAACTGTAGACGACAAAAGACTAAATATAATTAATGGGCAACGGATGCGATTAATGAATCATCCGTTTATTTACTTAATTATTTCAGGGTTCTATACTACTTGTATTCATATAATCATATAAGACATTATCGGTTTCATAAATGTGTTTAAATGGTTTAATGAATAATGATACCGCATTCACTATTCATATAATAATATGAATTAATACTTCAAATACTTTTTTTTTTATAAATACCTATGACACTTTAAAGCGTTCCAACTATAATCTGTACAGCTATAATATATAAATTAAATATGATTTTCAAATTTTGAAATGATATCCATGTTTCATTTTCATTAAGAAAAAATATAATATTTTTAGTTTATGTAACCAACTATAAAAATGTATTACAAATCATTTACAATTGTATGTATTATTCTTTGTCTCAAGCAATAATAAACTTAATAAAGAAGCTACACGCTGAATAAGCATTACTCTGAGGGTGAGTTGCTTGTAAATGTATCGATTACAAATAAATAACACATTCACCCTAAGCATGAGCATTTCAAAAAAAAAAAAAAAATTAGAAATGGCAAACTACATAATATTAATCATGGATTAATCAAGGTTATTATATGGTGTATACAAAACTACAAATGTTAACAATAATTGCGGCGGTCACTGCGTAATACCCGTATAGTATTTGTAACATTAATTATGTTTTATGACGTGAGGTCGTCCACGCGGGGGTCGGTGTCTTCGAAATTTTTTTCAACGGTTTTTGAAAAATACAACTCGAAAAAAATTTTTAAAAAAAACCGTCATATAATATTATACGAAGTGCCACCGTCGCACCCGTCCTTATCTACTGTGGTGGCGGTGAAATCACGCGTTTCCTGTGTTTACACAACCATTAAAAAATAAATAAAGTAAAATAAAAAAACCGGCGGCGGTCACACCAGTGATGCGCAACTGTGTGTTTATGTGTGTGTGTGTGTGTGTGTGTGTGACAATGAAACTGGATACACGCCGCGCGCGTGCGCTCGTCGAACCGACTACGAAGATGGTCGGCGGTGGTCGGTCGGTCGGTCACGGGCGACGGAAAAGGCGGTGGCGAACGTTGTCGACGGCGCGCGCGGAGGAGGGTCTCGTTGTTGGGCGGGTGGGCGGCGAGGGGGAGATCCGAAAGTCGAAACGGCAGGTGTACGCACGCCGTCATATTATAATGCCCTGCCACCCGTCCGCCAGCCAGTCAGTGGTCGTCGCCGACGACCGGTCTTCCACGCGATCACGAACCAAACGGACCGGCTCCGCACGCATATAATGATATACGTATACGTAAGCGCATAATACACGACGTGTGTGTGCGTGTGTGTCTGTGTGTCTGTGTGTATGCGAGTATACGAATCCAATCTTCTTTTCGTTGTTGTGTGCCGCCGCCGACACGGCATAACCATATATATATATTAAATATATTATATTATATACATTATACATATAATGTGTATTGTATATTGTAATAGAAAGAAACAAACAGCCCAGACGAGTGTTAGTGTGTGAGTTCGACGGGTTTTTTTACCCCGTCATATACTGCCCGAAGGGGTGAGGTTGCCGCCACCGATGCTCGGTTCCTATATGGCTATAATACAATAATATGTATCTCGAGGGGTACGCCACATACATCGTTCTATATACGTGACGTCCAAGACGAGACGCGACTTCGTTTGAAATAATATCTAGGATAATATAATATTATATTTTTGTATCAGTGAATACCGTAATTATATTGTCTTTATATGTATGTTGTGTATATATATATATAAATTTTACCATAGGTCAAGTGAAAGATGGATATTCATACGTTACCCATTGAAATGGAAAAATCTCCTAATGCAGCAAGTATAAAAATAAACTACTGAAATTTAAAATTAGTTAGGTTAGTTAATAATAAAAAAATAAACAATATTTTTAATTTTTATTTTAATAATAATACAATACAGTTTTTGACTTATCAGTTTATCACTGTTATAAGGAGATATAAATAAAATAATATCCTAAGCAAAGGGGGAAATATTCACTTTTAGTAGGGTCCTAATGTCAAATAAGATGATAAACTTTATCATTCGGTGGCTGTTTCGTCTTTTCACAATATTTTGCTAGTTCCTATATTACTAAATACACACGCGGTAAATTGTTTAATGTTTAATTATTTATAATTGGTAAATATATCAATTATAACAGACAGCAAATGTTATAATAAATATACATAGAAAACTTAAATATTTTGCGTCTAAAACAAAATAATATATATAAATGATCAGGTTAATATAATTTACATCATTATATTTGTTTTCTCTTTCCGTGCATCAGCTTCTTTGAAAAATATACTCTTGTCACGCCTAGGAAGCTTGGAACCACAATGCCGAACTCATAGTTCTAGTACCTTGGCTATAAGTAAGTTCTAAGTTAAATTATTACCTCCGACGTACACATCATAAAGTTCGGAGAAATCGTTTTCAATTAGCGCGTTCGATATGGTGGATGTAATATTATATATACGCGATACCCACATCGATTGTCAGGTTTCGATGGAGTTATGATTCGAAATGTTGGTATTTATCAATATGCTACTCAAACTTCGTAAAAAAACTATTTTCTACAGTAGTCAGTCATCAGTGAGTCATCTGAAAAACGAAAAACAGTTTTACCTTTTTTAATAAGATTTTTTAGTGTAATCAATTTATAAACCTTATTATTAACTTACAATTACCTTTAGGTACGATGCCTTCCGGTTCGTGGCGGTAGTTCTTTGTAATAAAAATAAATAAGGGATGTAACGTACATTTGAAATGATGATTTCCGTTCATGCTGGTTACTGTACAGCCCACAAAAATATATAAAATAAAATAACGCTATTGTATTATAATCGGTGTTGTAATTTCGTAGTTCTTACCGACCTTTTTATGACGTATTTTATTATATACCTAAATAACCTAGTCAAAGATATTATTGTTTTTAAAATGTAATTATTGTATCTATATATTTGATTTTATAATATTAATAAAAACTTAAAAGTATAAATGATTGCCTGATGGTGTCTCGATATGAATAATAACAATATATTAATTTAACCATGATATAACTATTATTATACTGTGAGTAAAAATGTAAAATAAAATAGTTTGGTCTATGATCTATCTTCTATGTAAAAATATTGTTTTGAATTTTAGGAGTAGCTAATGAATTATTAATGAATAATGATTTTTACTTCAAAATTAATTCATAGTTTAATATTCTCGTTGTACAGAAATTACTAAACCAAGGTATTTAAAATCGTCTTTGATTTATTATACTGTATAGCCCCTAGCTATAAATAATTAATAATTACTATTTCCAACACAGGACACAGAAACCGAAAATGATTGATTTAAAATTTTAATAAAAATTTATAAGGATCAAGCTACAATCTTAACACTTTTTGATTACATAAATAAATTAAACATTCTAGTTTATGTATTATATGTATCACTTACAAATTGCAAATTGCAATAATATGTATGTTAATGTTAAATTGAAATGTAGAATAATTTAAACCGAAATTGCCACTGAATTACAACTACCTAGTACCTTGAACATATCTTCATCAAGTCCAAATAAAAAGTATATCGATATCAGCTATTATAGTATTATCTTTAATAATAATAAACACATAGTTTTATGTAGTTTGAATATTGTTAGATTGAGTATGACGAAGTTTCATTTTTTACTATATTTTAGTACTTCTTCAATATCATCATACATTTCCGGATTTAAAATTGTATTATTATTATTAATTTTTTTAAGTAGAATCTTTCGATTTCAAAATAATAATATTATGTAATTGCTTGTTCTTTGCTGTATACATATTGTAGATACTATAATATAAAATATACAACATAAAACATTAATTTTGCCACAAAAATAATTCCGTTCTAATCGGTTATAATGGTGTCATAGTACCTAAGAAATAAAAAAGGCCCTCGCTAACACCTACAAGTATATTGTAATATAGGTAAACTTAATGTTATATTATTATTACGACGATGATGACGACAGCGATACTACGTCGGTAATAATAATAATGGATATGCCGCGTGATTTATTCGCACGAAGATCTACCGCCTTGATGGTATTTTTCATTATCATTTTAATTTCTTTTGCCTTGAATGGTATTTACAAGCCTTATATTATAAGTTATAATATTGTATTATAATTCGTATATTATTTTACTAACACTATATGGGTAAGAATTATGTGCATTAAGGGCCACGTATCCCAAACTCCCTTTTATTTTTTATTGCGTCTTTGTAATCACTTTGTACCGCAGCACGGTCATCCATTAAATCATCATTTTCATCATCATGGTCAGAAAACATAGCCATAATTTTACGATCTTGTTCGGTGGTAAAATATTAAAACGCAGCAACAGGTAAGCGCTTATATTCGTACCTATATAGGCTATATCATACGCATATAATATAGTGGTCATAATATGACGCAGGTGATACGACGCGATATGTGTTGCATTTTATAAGATGCAATTAAATAGTCGCTAAATATTATTATATATTTATGTCTAATAAAATAAAAACTATAATAAGAGATTTTTTTATCGATTTTTGTTTATCATTAGGTACTATAGTTGAGATTTTAATTTTATTATACTACGGAGAAATAAAAATAAATATTTAATCGAAAACTTATTTTCCATATCAATGCCATAGTTTTTTTATGCAACGTGTATCAAGTGTGCTGATTTAGCTTAATCCATAATTTACCTTCACTCTAAAGTCTAGACATTCAGCACAATATATTTTCGCGTTGATAAACAAGAATTACTTTTGAATTATTATGATTTTGTGAAAATTACAAAAAAATAATTCGTTTTACATGAAAAATTAAATTTTAAATGTTAGGATAACTTTCATAAAAGGTTAGAAATTAATACTGCCGCTCTACTGTTCGATAAAGTCTAGACTCTACACAGCATCAATTGACTTTTATGTAATAGTATAGACATCGTCATTTGAATAAGGTATTTTGAGTGCCGGTCACCGGAAATAATTTCCTGGGGATTAAAAATAATAAGGCTCAATTGTGTATAGTGGTTAAGTGTTCTATGCTTATAATATGATAATTAAATTATAAAGTATTTTAGTTTTTACCTATCATTTCTTTAAATTTAAATTTTACATACATTCAATAACCTTTTGATTAAGGTTTAAATTAAATTAAAAGTTGTTAAATATATGTGATTGCATTATCGCTGTGCTTTAGACTAGGTCCAATGAACTATTATATAAATTAACAGTAAACTTAATACTAAAAATAAATTAATTTTAAATACTTGCCGATATTGTTGGAAAAATTATAATAATGAATATACAAATAAGAAATTTAAAAATTAACTTTATTTTTTAATAATTTTTGTGTAATAGTTATAACTTTTAGCTTGCAATATTATGATTATCTATACAAGTTATTGCATAATTTATAATTTATAAGTTAATAACTAGCAGATATTGCAACTGATGTTAGATTCTGATCAACGATTTTTAGGTCCACGTGTGATATAATGACAGATATTAATAAAATTATAATAAAAAATATTTATTCGAAATAAATAAAATGAGTAGGTATTTCATAAATTGTTACTTTATGTGCATTGAGTAAACCACAAAATATGTTGAAATGCGTCAGACATCAATACTCAGTGCCTATTACCTAATAATTATTTAGTTTGTAATATGTATTATGTCCAGGTAACATAATGTGTTTGTCTATTCTCGTCTTACAAAAAAGTGTATAATTTTCAAAGACCATTATTATAATATTATAGTGTATGTATATTAGTATATGTACCTTGTACCTACTTGGATAATAAATAAAAGCAAGTTACGGTTCGTAATGATTGTTGCAGCCAAAAAATTGACCGTTGTCGTATAGTTGTTTTATCGTGTACGTATAATAAACGTATAGGTCTGAGCGTTATAATTCCTGTGCACACAAAATCAAAAGAAAACGAGTTTTTAAAGAAAACCGTATAAGCACACCGCCGCGCCGCCTTGTCGCTGTGGCAGGTGGCAGGTGCAATCTCGTCGCAGCAGCGTACGCACGCACATTATCTCCACGATGGTTTTTTTTTTTTATATATATTTTCCTCTCTACGAGTCCAAGATGCCTGAAATGACAATACTATCTGAATCCGAGATCTGGTACACCCGAATTCCATCTGAGCCTCGGTCGTGCGCATTTAATGATCGACTGCAAAAGGACACCAAAGATTTTTCTTTTTTCTTTCATGTCCTCTTGTTTGCCGTAAGGACAAAAAAAAAATGAAACAAGTTTTTCTATATAATATGTCTATTTATAAGTATGTTTATCAACCGATGGTTGATTTACACCATGTACGACCATCGTGTATTGTTATTCATCGATACTCGTCTGTTATATAGCTATAATTATTATTGCCTACCCTCATTACGCATCACACAATATAGGTACACAGTACACACCTTCTCCTGTCGTCCGCACCCGGCTGTAATAAGTAATAAGTATTCTTTATTCCTGCCTGTCTATTCATCTTCTTATACATGCCCAACAATATTGCCACCATTATTATTATTCGTAATCATCGACTATTTTTTTTATAAAAGACGTGTGATGCAACCCCGAAGGCGGACCCAACTCGCCCTTAACACCTGATTATAACTCTTTCGCTGAAGTCTTAGAGACCGCCAACACCATGATAACTATGTAGTTGCCACACTAATCATATCACGTCGATACCGTATACGATATAATATACCGGCACGTCTATATACAGACCCCGATTGGGAGGACTCTGGCGGTGTATTATTGGTGGAGGTTGAACCCCTTTATAGTTTTATCCTTACGTGTAATAAGTATCCTTATAGATAGCTGGTTGTCTGAACTCTGAAGGTTATATACATACACGTAAACTAATTTGGAAGCATATTGTAACTTACTTTAAGTCATTATATTGTGTTTGTTTTGAGATACCTAATAATATCATATACCTTCATAATAATATTTATATAATGAAAACTATACATAATATATCTATTCAGATAATATATATATAACTCATTGTTTCTTATTTACATCTATGGTGTACAACAAATTTATTTAAACCATTAAATGTAATTTGAAACATTTTATTTTGCACTTAAAGTTTTTTATTAATATTTTGAAGTACCTACCTATATTATATTTTTATTAAAAAAAAACTTTAAATTCAGGTTTAAATATATTTAGTAAAATAAGGTGTAGTTAACCCATATAATTTATAAATTCATAATATATATATACTAGCTATCTCATAATTTTAGTTAATGCTTAAATTTTTTCTTTTTAACCATTTAGGGACGTATTTTAAAAATGTCTGTTTAAAATTAAACCATGAAACATAAACAACATTTCCTGTTTTAAACTTAATGGATTATTACTTGTTTTTAGAATTTCATCGACTTGTGATTTTACCACAAGGGCGAGTACGGTCGGCATGTGTTTTGCTTAACACCCTAAATAGCACCTGTTTATCACATTTCAATACGACCTTCTATTTTCTACTCATTCACCCTAAAACCAGATTTTAAGACAAGGATGTATGGTTGAATACTGAGTATTGGTTTGTTTCTCAAATGACTCACTTTGTTATGAATATTAAGACGATTTGTATTAGATAAAAATATGAAGCATTTGTCTTGATACTATTATATTTTCCATATAATTTTAATGTTGAAAATATTTTTAATTTAAATTAAATAGGTTAATTAAACATAACAATTTTTTGAAACAACCAAAAATTGTTTTTTATTAAGATTTTAAAAATTCATAAAAATATAAAATTTAGTAATTTTAATACACAAATATGCAAAATAATATAATTTATATCATACATTTTACACTAATTTCAAACTAAAAAATCTAAAAAAGGAATTGAACCGATTTTTTAGGTTATGACAATTTAAAAGTAATATATAGTTTATATTATGTTCAATATCATATTTTATAAGGTAAGGAAAATAAAGGCGCTACTGCGACTGCACCAAACCGTCGTTATCGTCAGTCTACTACGTTTCGCCGCTTTGTAAAACTCATACCGGACAACATCATCCAGCTATTTTAAATGCTAAATACTTACTGAAATGTATTTACAATTATGATTATTAAATTATTATATTATATTATTTATTTATTAAATCGTTTGACAAAAAATAAAAACAAAATTAATTAACAAACGGTACATAATATTTGCATTATTGTAAAATACCAAATACAAATAGTATTCCCACTAAGTGCCGCTTCAGTGTATACTAAAAAAAATAATACTTTAAATAAAATCCACCGGTATTCATATAAATAATAACAAAGATCATTATAGAGTTTTTATAGATGTATATTTACCAGCTGCCTTAGAAAATGTTAGTACATCAGAGTATCAATATTGAACAAGACATTGATGTATTAGTTTAGTTGGATCGTAAAAAATAATCCTGTAAGGGTATTTTTGTTATCCAGTCTCGGGTTGATAAACCTCCCCTTGTACGCTAAATATTCAGTTTCTGGTACACTGGTTATTGGATAAACGCCCCGTTATTTGTAGTTATTTGTAAGGCGTGTACCGTACCTACATGTAAAGGTGTATTTTTACCTGGTGCAAAAAAGGAAAACACCGACTAGTGTATATATATACTTATATACTATGCTACACATGAATAGCCTGTCATTTCAGCATCCACACTATACCTTTAGACAAAACGCCAACCCCACCATGGTTACAGGTATAATTAGAATCGCTGCTGGAGTTAAAACCCATGAATAACCTAAGAACGGAGTTAATAACTTCAGATATCCCGAGCAGGTGAACATTTTTGAAGTGGCATTTTGAAAAATTATATACGATTCAATATCTTTTATAATGCCATGACTCGTTTTAAACACGAACTCAAGAGATGCTTATCAGTTTTGAGATCGGTGAAGTCGAGGGTGATAAAATAAATCTGTCGATAGTATAAGTGAAGCTAAACAGAGTTCAGAAAACAGATTTAGCTAAACCAAATATTCAGTATCTATTATTAGTTATACTTAATTGTTATATTTTTTTTGCTATCATAAAAACATAATATCAATTTATACATCATATTAATTAAACTAAGTTAGTTAAAAATAAATATATTTTTTTTAATTATTTGTATACCGACTTATTTGCTATAGAACCTATTTACTTAAATATATATATATATAATATTATATAAGTTTAAAAGCTATTTTTTCGAACACCACCAATATATTTAAAATGCGTGACAATATAACTAGAATATAAATACTTCAATTATAATATGATCTTAGTATTTCAAAATACAATTTAAAATTTAAACATAGTTTGAAAATTTTCAAATAGACATACATTCAATATGGCGTATTACACACTTATTATTGTTAGTTTGAATTCATTAGAATTAATTTATTTCATTGAAAACAGGAAATAACTCTAAATTGACACTAAATCTATTCTCATATTAGTCATATTACATTTTTTACCCTTTGGCATTATATACCTGATATTATATATTGTTACAAGTGCCCTATTTATTATTTAAAGGCCTACCAAAATCATATAACATCACACGTCAATTAATACTACATGTAGACAAATTTAAATTTATGGTTAAAATCTATTATCATCTAATGAGTACATAATATGGTAATTTATTTCCATAAATTCAGCGAGTATATACCTCATAAATGTATAACTTGTTGGATTTCAGTAAGTATACCTATATCTACGTTTATTCAAAACTGTAATATAATTAGTTCAGGTGCAAAATTAAAAAAAAACTATAAATTAGTCTGCTATAGTTTAATTATTAGTGTTTGTACAAAATACAACGTTTGTGGCAAAAAAAAAAATTAAATTAAAATTAATTTCCAACACTTAAGGTGTTTACATAGCCCGAAGAACAAACAATTTTTTTATACCTGTAGGGTTGCTTCAAAAATGTTCTCGTCATATGTGCTCGATTAAAAATAAATACATGCGTGCTCTAACATTAAAGTTGGCCGGAGGCCAGTAAGTCCGAAATTCTACCACCCCGTGAATAAGTAGGCGTCACCTCAGCAAAACGGGCAAGTGAGCAAGGTGCAACAAGTTAATGGGCCATCTTTACACCTGGCTAACAATCTCGGCCAACCTGTATATTATAGTGTGTACATTCGGCACCTTGATAACAACGCATGGTTAAAGAAAAAAAAATATATATAATAATAAAATATAAGAGAACCGGAAAAATTGGCCCGTGATTACACGTCATATTGTAGTCGTCTGTTGTTCGTTGTTGTTTATAATGATTATCGTAGTCATTATCAGAAGCCTACCTCTTCCATGTGATCATTAACGCGTCAGTATTTCCCGTCCTACAGCTACGCCTTTTTTATAGTACCTAAGATAAAAAGAAACAACAGACATCATAGTTTTTAGATTCTCCAAAGCCGCAAAAATGGTTAGTGGATGAATGATTCGTTCATGTAGAACAATAAAACAAAACAAAAAAACATGTATTAATCGACTTATATTATCTTAACTTTACAAGAACAAGGAAAGAAATAATTTGGTAATCTCTATTCCTGTGATAAAATATAAAAAATATTGTTTAAACTACAATTTTAATTTAAAAATTTTACAAAAATATGTACATATAAAAGTAGATTTATATGAAAATATTATATGAAAAATAATCATACTCAATTATTATCATAAGTAAATTATTTATTAAAATTTATTTGAACCTATGTAACGACATAGTATAATATACTTTTGTCTTTATTTATCATACACAATTAATAAATTAATCAAAATAAATATTCCGTGTAACAAAAATTGAGGAGTAAAATGGTTATAATATGAACTATTTGTTATATAAATTATTACCACCTATTTAATATGAATTCTATATATATTTATGATTCTGATGCGTACGATGACGGACGAATAATATATTTTATAAGTTAATAATTAATAAATTTAATTCAAAAAATGTAATTTATCATGAACGTGCAAATACTATATAATATTATATATTATATAAATTGAATTATTTATGCAAGTTTCAATACAATATTTTTAAATATTTATTGTATTTATTACACATCTATAAAAATTGTTTATTAAATTGGTAAATATAAACATGACATATAAAAACTACAATAAAGTTTTTATGGAAATTGAATTCTATTTTACCAATCCTTACAAACTGTTTGAAATCTTAAGTTTATGACTATTTCCGAGGAAAAAAAACGATTGGCCATAAATGTGAAATGCATAATACAAAATCGCAAAGTTGAGGTTAGAATAATTTGACTACAAATAAGAGATATGTATACCTATATACCTACCTGCCGAACGGAAAGTTAGTTTCCATTTTCTAAATTTATTCAAATCGACACCAAAAACTTGGTGAAAACGACTACTCAAATAGATGGGCACGGTGCCACAATGGTATATACAGACTATACAGGTGACGATATTTCAACAGCTTTGGCGGCAAATCGGCGTTGTGTGATTGTGTAGCGTATATACCCATAAATTCTGCAGATTGTTACTAGTCGGGATCGCGAGTTCTTGGAAGCGAACGTCGTATATCCTGTGTGCATATTATAATATAATAACAACATTATATTATGTTATTATATATAATATACATATACAAGCACGGACGTACACTTGGGCCACTTTATCGCGTTAAGGGTGGCCCCGGATAACACATGCCGGCAGACACCTCTACCCCATGCGCGCACCCCCTCACCACCCGACGATCCCCGCGCATTGCTGCTGCAGTGGCGACGACCATAATATTGTAGCTATTTTTATGGCGAAACACACAGAATTAACACGTTTGGACGCACATCGGTGCGGACGGTTTTTACACTCGGACGGACGCGCATAATGGCTCACCGCCTTATGCACACGCCGGGTAACCAGAGATGTAACCAAACCCCATTGTGCCGACGGAGGTTATCCGCAAAATATTTTATACACACACCGCGAGCCAGTTATAATGGGACGACAGTATAATATATAATTTCATCAGCGGGCCCCGCCGTTGTATTTTTATTTCTTTTTTTCTTTTTTATACTCTGTTGAGGGGGTGTACGTCTTTAAAAACCCAATACAAAACGTGCATAATGGATTTACCCCCGGATTTGTCGACCGATACATTATATTACCAGTGGTATTATATTTATATTATTATTATTATTATTATTATTATTATTATTATCATCATCATCGTTATATTGTATTATTATTATATTATTGTGAGTAGGCACACATAATATTATATACATATTATATATATAATACACACACACATACAAACAGACACACAAGAAAAATACATCTCGGGCGGCGACGTATCAAGGGGATGGATGTGCGCGCGCGTTATTTAAGGTAGCCCGGCGACGAGACCTCAGGTCGGTCGTCCTTTTGTGTTCACAGACGCGCCCCCACCGCAACGACGACTCACGCGGGAGACGCGTCCAAAGCTAGTGGTGTCCAAAACGGTCCGCCGGCACCGGGTCGTCGACGCGGCCAACGGTGGCGTATTGGTAACCCGCGGGCTCGTTAAGAAATAAGAAAATCTTTTTATCCATATACACGCACGACTGCGGCACCGTATAATATTATTATAATAAAATATGCGCAGTCGGCGGGTGCGCGCACAGAGGCTGCTGCTGGAACCGACCGACTGGAACACGCGACCGTGGCGGCTCGGCGTCAACGACGGCGGCGGTTTTGCAGATGCTGCGTGAAATCATTGTCTCGTCTCACACGGGTCGTGTCCGTCGTCGCCCGAGCCCGACAAGTCGCTCGGCCTATCACACACTAACACACCCACTACATATACAGGAGCACAGCATTTGACATTGTTTAATGTTTATTTATGCGTAAAGAAATGTGCACGTATAATAATATGACCAAGCGTATTGTGCAATGACGTTATTCTGCACCAGTATAGTGTATATAAAATTGAGAAATTGATATGTTAGCATGTCCATTGTCGATGCGTTTCGATATCGTTCTCGTAATCCTGTCGATAGCACAACGGAGTATCCTACATTTTTTCAATTTTAAATATAATATATAGAATATTATTATAAATTATACATGGATAATAATAATGCGAAAACATTGTCGGTGGGGAGACCTTTTTAGCTTTTACGTTGAACGAAAAACTATTATTTTTCATTTCAATATTTAATTTCATTAAAATTATAGAACTTCTCAAATTTCAATAAATAAAATGTGCTTTGATATTTTTAAGTCGCTATAAGTATAACGTATAACTTATTAAGAACTTCGCATTATCTTATTATGTTTTAACAAACCATAATATTTTTTATCATCATTAATGCATAGAAAAAAACTAAAATAATTTCAAAATTTCAAAATTTCAAATGCTTATAAATATGTATAACGCTTGAATTAGTCTAAATATTTTTAAAATTACAATGTGTACAAAAATGATCATTTAAGTTGAAGTAGAGTATTTTAAGTTTTTGTGATTATTATTTTTTAAATAACAAAAAACTGATAAAGATAAATTGTCATATAAATGTTTCAAAATCCAATTTTTCAACATTTGAATTTCAATCGAATGTAAAAATTATATTATTTGTGATTACGCTTAATCAACCAAATATGATATTTGATGGAAATTACAATCTCTTCGGTTATTCATTTTCATATTTTCAAATAACAAAAAAAAAACAGAAGTCAAAACCTGCAGGTGTCGCCTAAATATTCCCAAAATATATAATATTACGATTTTATTGTAATTTAAAAAATAGTAGCTGAAAACTCAACTTACAATTGTTATTTAAATCTTAAATTATCATTTTCTAGGTATAAATGTTTAATATAAATATTGCTAAAAAATTATAGTTTGCAGATATTACTATTTTATTAGTTCTTGAATTGTATACAACAAAATAATAAAATCGGTTTTGTCGAAATCTGGTTTGCATAAAAATGTCTTAACGTTAACATATTTCTTTTTAATTGTGAATAACTAATAATAATATATGAATCAGACGACAGGGTAATCGGCGCAGACATGTGATGAAGCCCAACTACGGCAAAAATGCTACTCCTAATCCGAAAAAGTAATTTTGTATTTATAAAAATACTCGTTGAATCAATTCATACTGTAACTATTGATTTTAATAAATGCTATAAATTATATTATATATTAGGTAGTATTCTAATAAAATAGTCATATTTAATAATATAACACTTTGCCAATACGCCAATAAATAGTATTAGAGCAATAGAGCCCTACTGTTTTCTTTTATTTTCGATGTTCTACTGCTATACACAATATATAGCTTCCAGTTACAATGTGTTACAGCTATAATATAGTACAATAGACACTAGTGTATATTATGCTGATTATTAAATAAAACAATAAGTACGTATGCAATTATAATTTATAGTTTAAGTGTATAAGTATTGTAATATTGTACACACTATACACCAGCTAACATTTCCATACGGTTTCCTGAGGAAATATCTAAAGACTAAAGAGTATAGCAGACATGAAAAAAATTATTTCGAAATTGTAAATAAATCTGGAATTAACAATAATTCATTTTTATGACTTAGCTATTTATAATTTATGCAGATATTCTAAAACCAAATGTTTATTTTACGACTATATTGGGGTGGCCTTTAATCCTTATTCATAAGCTGGTTGATTTTTTTTTTAACTTTTATCTTAAAATACACGCCCATTACAACGAGCACTATTTATGTATATAAAAAAAAGAAGTACTCACGGCCAACGGCTAACTGCAGGTGTTGGGCCGTAGGAGTTAGCCATTTAATACATAATATTGTAGTGTCTATTAAATTAACCAAGTGACGAACACTTGTTACTCCATACTCGAATTGTCGGGTTGAGTACCTATCCGACACCAATCACGTACAATATATAAGGAATGCACGTATAGGTAGGACGCGTCGGTAAACAAATCAAATAAGGTAGGTACGTGTAAGAAATAAAAAAATAATTATTATTACGTAAATATTATACCTGTACAATAAGTGATATAAACCGATAACGCGTAGCAAAATAAAGGGGGTGAAAACGGTTATGTATTAATGTATTATTATGCGCAGTATACCGTTTATGGAAATTCGTTAACCGAAATGGTTGTTGCAGTATACCCAATATTTATTATATTATAATAATAAAATATGTAGTCTTGTTCAGAGATCCCTCCTCGCCATAACAATATTATTCCGTCTGGTGTCCGAGACCGAGAGAACAGCTTAAAAAAATAATAATGAGCGACCGTCTTGCAATAATAATTAAATAATAACAATCAAATATATACATGAATTTATTGCTGTATACGAACAAACCGACAAGCCGGGGGACGGTGTGTTTGGACGGGACGATAAACGGAAATCCTAAGCAAACAACAACAACAACCATAATATTATCCACGGCCGTACGTCCGCGTGAAATATTTGCATTTCGCCTTTACCCGTAACGTATTTACGGCGATAGTGGCAATAACAAGTAATACCTATAACTACTATAACGATATGATGATGATGATGATGATAATAATAAATAAACAATAATAACGAGTAAATACTGAATAACACACCGCTTGGCGCTTTGGCGGGTGGGCGGCGAGCTGTTCTCGTCGGACGTCGCCGCCGCGGAGACGGGTCGCGCGCGACGGTCACGAGCAACAGGTCCCCCACCACCGCTGTGCGGTGGCGGCGGTCGGTCGTACCGCCGATAGCACCTGTGCGTGTGCCCGCCCCGTGGCTCGCGTGCGTTTGATGTATGCGTGTGGTGTGCGCGCGTGCATGTGTAGCGCGCGTGTGCGTGTGTGTGTGTGTGTGTGTGTGTGTGTGTGTGCGTGCGCGTGTGCGAGCGTGTTCGAACGCGCGCGCGACCGTCTTCATTCCGCTGGTTTTCGGCACGGAAGCGCCAAGTGAGTAGTGACGACCGCGTCGCGTCTACTCTTCGGCAGCAGCAGCAGCTCGCACCGACACGCGTCGCCACCCGGTGGTCCACAGTCTGTCCGTCTCGTGCACACAAGAGCGCGCGCGCTCGCTCAAGTACTCTCGCAGCACCGACGAACTTCGTGTTGCGCACCGTTCGCGATCAACCGCTGTGCCGTGCTCGACTTTTTATCGTTATTATTTTTTTTTTCCTCGTCGTCCGTATACGTGTATCTCAGGTACCACGTTTTTTAAAGATAACATAAAAAAAAATAAACCATGACTTCCGGAGTAGCGGACGACGATCCGCTGCAGTCGCAGCGCTCGCCTTTGGCCACCGACGCGTGCAGCCAAAAGAAAATAAACGAAAACAATCGTCGGGTGAGTTGAACAATAATTCAAGATATAGAAATTATAGACATTATAAACGCGTTATGTTAAATACATTTCATAAATAAACCGTTATTGACTATGATGGGTTTTCGGTCGTTGAGTATAAAAATATACAGTTTTTTTTTCTTACTAGGAGTCGATAAAACTGTTAAAAATAACGTTTTAGATATTGTTAAATATTTTAAAACTTATAAAATGGTCATAGAAGTTAAAGATTTCAAAAAAAAAAATTCTTAAGACGAGACGACGAATACGAACATACGATGAATATAGTGCGATTTTATTACAACTGCGAAGTTTCAAGATTAAACAAATATTATCAGATATTCAAACAACGTACAATAATAATACCTACTAATAAATTTAATTAGTTAAAATAACAATAATTGTTATAGTCCATAAAAATTATTAATATAGTTTAAAGTTAAAACAAAAATTGATTTTTCAAAATTCATTTGTTTTTTTGTTAGTATTAATGAAAATTATATCACTATTTTACTACTTATTTTACTTTTTTATGTTTATACGATATCTGTGCGGTTGTAAACCATAAATGCCTTTTTTACAATCAATTATCTAACATTTTCAATGATAATGAATTATATAAATTCAGATTAAATGCAATGATAAAAAGTACATATTATGTTACATAATATTTAAATATTGAAACGATCTCACATCCAAAGAAAAACTAAAAAAGATCACGGTATTTTATTTTAATTTATAGCATAATAACAAATGTAGTTAATTAATTTGTGACGCCAAAAAAACGATTTTAATACCTATATTATACTTATATTGTTTATCTCTTTTAAAATTTAAATGCACGTTTTATATCCATGTCATTGAAATAAATCACAACACAAAATTATATAAAACTTAAATACCTACTTAATAGTTTATTAATAGATAATAGTTTCACTAAATACAAATATTTTGTTGATTAACAACTACCATATTATTTAAAATTAAAAATATTTACTCATTATTATTTTAATTTATATTAAATTTAATAACTTTACTTATCAAATTATTTGAAGGTGACTAGACAGCTAGAGTAGGATAAGTAAATATATACTAAATTACTACAATTATAAGAAATATAAGTTTTGATTTTTATTCTTTGTAACGTAAAAATGAATTAGGTATAGGCAGCTTCTTATACACGCGTGTCATTCGTGTTGTACTGCTGAGGTTACGGCTCACTTATAGATCGCAATTATTAAAACTTTATTTGATTTTATTAATGAACATTAAGAAGTAATAAACCTATCTTTACTGTTGTTTTTTTTAATCGGGTGATACTGGGTTCAATATGTCTATATTCTAACTCTAAATCATTCGGGATAACTATTAATAGAATGAAAATAAACTTAAGGTTACAATTTTTTTTTCTAGAGCAATAAACCAATAATGGAGAAGAAAAGAAGAGCAAGAATAAATAACTGTTTGAACGAATTAAAGACTTTGATTTTAGATGCAACTAAAAAAGATGTAAGTATAAATTAATAAAAAAAATAATTATAAAAATGTATAAACATTATTAAATTGTTAATTATATTTTATAGCCAGCTAGACATTCGAAATTGGAAAAAGCAGATATATTAGAAATGACTGTAAAACACTTGGAATCTATGCAAAGGCATAATGTAGCTTTATCTGCTGCCACAGAGTCTACAGTAGCCAACAAATTCAAAGCTGGATTTACAGAGTGTACAAATGAAGTAAACCGATTCCCTGGGCTTGAACCTCATGTTCGTAAACGTCTCATGCAGCACTTGAATACATACTTCAATAAAGAAAGTGGAAATAACAATTCCAAAATGCTTCCTACACCTCCAGAAAAACCAAATCTACAATTACATTTGGACTCTAACCAGAACGCTATACTATTGGGCACCACTGGTTCGGCTTGCGGAGTTCAACTGGTTCCTACAAGACTTTCCAATGGTGATATTGCTTTAGTTTTGCCTTCTAGATCTACTGAAACATCACCACCACCGCCCCTTTCTATGATTGTACCAACACCACCATCCACTCAATCTGATTCATCTGATACCGAGTCGCCTATGCCTGATAGGCCTTTATCGTGCTATTCAATGGGTAGTACTGATAGTACAGACACATACAGTCAGCCAGAACTTCCCCTGGCATTGGTTACCAAACACAGACGAGACGACGAACAGTCAGATCTAGAACAGCCCTGGCGGCCATGGTAGTAATAATTTATATACTGGTTTCACAGGATACTCTCATTAATTAAGTGTTTATATTTTTATTTTCAAAACATGTGTATGCATACTATTTTGCATTCATTAAATTACATTGAAATATTTCTTTGTGCCATACATTTGAAATCGTAGAAATTTTTTATTAGAAGTAAAAGGCTGGTAGCTCATAACTATTTCATAAGACAGCTAACATTTATATTTTTATTTTTACATCATAATTTGAGAAATCCAATAATCAATTAAAATTATTTTGTTGGGATTTTTTAACGCTAAATTGTATAATAGTAGGTACCTCTACTCACCAAGTTATTGAAACAAAACAGGGTTCGTGCAAATATTATGTTAACATAATTTCAAGATAAAATATTAAATTTGCCGGGCATTAGTGCAACGTATGTTATCAGTGTTAACGGTTAATTCTTATCCAATTATCGTACATGATTAATACATATTATAATAATGATTTTTTATTTTTATGTTCAATTGTCTTTATTTTACATACCTACCTTGTACCTATAATTATATACGATTTATTTATCAATTGTATTAATTGTTCATTTAATTTGTATTTATTTATATTTAATCATCTTCTATATCGATTAAATGCTTACCTAGCTTATAACTTTAATAATAAGAATGTAAGATATTTATAGAAATCTATAAATTTTGAGTTAAATGACTAAAATGCATAATAAATTTGTTTTTGTTAAATTATGTATGATTGTAATGTTGTATTATATATTATAAATCTTGAATTTTAAAAAAGTACCTTTTCAGCAATAATTGCATTGTCTTCCATTTGATTGTATCTTAATGGGCTTACCTGTTATTTGCATGTTACTTTATTTTAATATTGTGTTATTCAATTATATGAAATATATTGTAAGATTACTTGATGTTTAAGTAATACAATTATGTTATTAAATTAGAAAAACGTGTACATTCTTTATCATAATTAATAAGATGAAATATTACTATCCGTCATCCATTATAAATAAACTACATGAATATAAATATAAAAGACGCCGAACATTTTTTTTACCTAAAAATGAATATGCCATTTGGATGAATTTCGTATTTAGCATTTAAGCAAATAAATTAAACCGTTTAGCCAAGTATAATAAACTATGGGTACGTTTAACATTATACTATTGTAATTATATTATAGTAATTGTACAGGTAATAATAGTTAGTATTTAATTGTGAATGCCATGTTATAGATGTCTACTGTGTTTTATTAAATTTTATTTAGTTTAATTAAATTTAATAATAGATATAAAATTAATAATATTGAAAAGTGTTACGTCTTAATCGACTATTTAACACTTAAATTTAGCGAATCAAATGAACTTTTAGGTATTTATTATATACTTTTAAGTATTCCAATACTGATGATCTTATAGTCTGTTAAATTTTTAGTTTTCGTTCTGCAATCGGTATAAGGACCCTCCGTAAAATTTCGTCCAAAACGACAGTTCAGGGGCGGATCCAGAAATTCATCAAGAGGGGGGGAATTAAAATATATCCATCAGATACATACCTACTTAATATCATACTTATTAATATAAACATTAATTACTTATATTAAATTTACTTATTATAATATTCACCATTTAGAATTTATTCTTACAAACTGGTATCAATGACAAAATTTTTATACTTTTATAAATTTATAAAATTTAAATATAATAAACTCAATGGGGGGGGGGGTATTTACCCTTTTACCCCTCCCTTGGATCCGCCACTGAACGACACTTAAGTCTTATATTTGATTTACCCAAATGACCTACGCTCTTGTATATAATATAATATAATTCTAAAGAATTCGTTCTATAACTGTATTGTAATGATACCTATAAAAGATATATCAACACACTATTATACATTTATACCTATGTCCTATTTACATGCAAAGTACTGTCAATAAGCTATAGGTAACAAGTCTTATGAAGTACTTGACTTGAGTTGTCGAGTAAAGTATTCAAATACTTTTAGATTTTAAGTGGCGCGATGATAAATCATTGTGAATAAATAACAATTCTGAGCGATCTGTCAGTCCATATAATATAATATAATAATCTATTCTGTGAGATGATACTTTGATATTCTTCTTCTTCTTTCTCTTGTGAATAAGTTCTTAATACATATAAACTATAGTTTAGTTTAATGGTTTGAAAATTCCATGGTATAGTAAATCATAATAAGCGTAGACGCGTATTAAATTATTTTTGGAATTTTGGATATCAATAAAACAAAGTATAATCGTTATTTTTTATTTGAATTTTGAATATTCCATCTTCTAATACTTCAAACTTAAAATAATAATAAAAAAAATCGTACATATATATTTTTGAAATTTTTAAATTGCTGTGTGAAATATAAATACTTATAAGTTATGACTTTATGAGATACCTTATAAGTTATAATGTATATAATCTTAAGTCTTAACTATTAAAATGTTTATGATTTTGTTAAAATTTAACCTACTAAAGTTCTAATGCTTATACAAAAAATGTTTTTTTATTTTAGTCATAGTTACTTAAATATTTATAACAACTTAAAAGGAACCTTCTAATACATTTTCAAACTTAAGATATTAATATTAAAACTTTAAAATAATTTCAATAATAATTCTACGAATTTCGAGAATATTTACGTAACATCAGTTTTTGATTTTTTTGTTATAATTCAAAAATAAAAACATGAAATTTCGACAAAATATTCACAATATTATTTTCTAAACATAATTTTTTTAATATTCTTGCTATTTTTGTTTTATAGATATTTTCCCTAGAACAGGTTTTTAGATTTATGTATCATATATTTGTTTGTTAGTAAATAAATTTGATACATGTATAGTTGTGTACATCATCCATCGTACATTTTTAATCCAGTAATTAAAAAATATATCTAAAATATAAAGAAAAAATTTTTAAAGTTAAAATGTTTAAAAAAAATCGTTTAAATCACAAAAATATATAAATAATTTACAAATAATTATTATTTTGAAACATCCACGAATTTATAATAATAATACTAAGTTAATATAACAATACCACAAAGTTATTGAATGTGTTACAAAATTCCTCGTAAGTTTTTTTTACTACTTTAAAAATAAAGTCTATCGTTAAGCTTTATACATTTTTTAAAAGCATTTTAGTTCAAAGTAAGATGTAAGTTCCAGTATTGTCAACATTGGGTTATCGTGTTATGTTTCCATAAGCAGAAATTTGGTGAAATTACTGGGGGGGGGGCTGAGCAATATATGTGCCATTACACCTATATAATGCTAAGACCTGTACTTTAAACTTCTGGGGGGCTTAGTCCCCTTATGTTACATGTATACAGTATACAATATACGCAAGGAATAGTAGACAAATGTTGATAACGTAGTACGACTAGTACGTACCAATATTGTAAGCTTAGATCATATACTATACTATTGTATAGACATATAATAGATTTTGGTTATATCGAATCTCAAGAGGAACAATAAAAATATATCGAAAAATTTAAGATATTGAGTTTTTATCAAATTTTATATAAACATAAAAAAATATTTAATATATCAAATTAAAAAAAAAAAATCTGTTACTAATGTTTGTTTTTCATTACTTCTATACCTTCCGCGATGTATTCCAAATAAGATAATGCAGAAAAATCGCCATCTTTACCTGAAGTAGTCTCAACAAAATGTATTTATGTTTTTAAAGCGTGTTTAACTTGTAGAATTGTAATTACTGTGACTCCTTCCATAGACCTTATACTAGGGGTCAACAACTAATTTCTATGGAAGTCTGTTTTAAACTTACCATACTAGCCGCGGTCCCTAACAGTTTTAATATTTTACACACGTTAATAAATACATTTTTTTTAAATTAGTATTTATATTGATTTATTTATGCATTTGTTCAATACAGATTAATTTAATTTTTTTGTCGTAATATTAATTTTATATGACACACTTATAATTTTTATTTATTTATATAATAAAAAATTTAAAATTTACTCCGTGGATAAGGGTCTGTAAAAAGTGTTCGCAGTCCGCCAGTTGGTGACTCCTACTTTATACCCTTATAGCTTATATACATAAAAGGTCTATGCTTCTTTTTCATTTTATGGTTGGAATTCACTCTTGTTGAAATTTTCGATGGTTTCTGATAAAATTTCGTTACTTGTTCATGTTCTTACCCTAATAAAAATAATATTTGTGTACCTGAAATAACGAAAAACAATTAATTTTATATCGAATTATTGAGAGTAAAATGACAGAATGTGGTAAAACATTATTGACACATTGAGTGCGTTATAATAGTTTCAAGGGGATTCCATAGTGTAGTTGTGTAATTCAAGATAACGAAAAATTCGAGATAGCGACGTTCGACACAATAGTAATCTACTGTACACGTAATATATGATTGAAGCCTAGCCTACAATTTCAATATATTATCAAAGTGTAATCTACACCAGTGGTTCTAAAACTAGCTAATACTTAAATTAGACAGAGAATCCTTTTTTTTTCTGCGCACGTATAATTTAAATGTTGTTCGAAGAAAATATTCTTTACCAAGTATATCGTCTAGTGGAACTCAATTGTGGACTCTCAAATATCAACTGGGCACTGGCAGACTACTGGGGGTTCGCAGAAGCGCGAACCACTGAGAACTATTGCTATACACAACACGTTGTAGTATGAACTATATGAATATATATAAACCCTCTACTGGCTATCTACTCCCGCATACGAAATTATGAATAACGATATATATTTAAATATTTTACTAAGAATCATTGAATGGCACAAATTTATTTTATTACACAGATATGTTTTAGGTTTTTTTTATTTACTTTGGTTTTACCTGCTTAATACATCATATTTATATTTAAAGAAAATATATAATAGCTAATAGGTAAATATAGACTATAGACACATCTGCAAATAATTCTTAATGACGACTGAACTTATTTAAATTTTAAAGGTGGTTCAACTGGTTCAAGCATCGTCTATAGTCAATGCTTACAAGGGATTACGAGAGACTTATAGACTAATAAATACATATAATTTAAATAACCATAGAATAATAAATTTTGTTATTACTCGACCTAGGTATAAATACCTAGGTATAAGTGTTCTCTATGGGTAAAACCAAATCAATTTACATGAAGACAACCACAAAACATTTTTTCTTTTAATTACCTAATTAATTAAAACACTTCAGCGTTATAAACTCTTCAATTAAACAATTTTTATAATAATTGGAATTGTGTTTAAGATTAATCACCATGAAAAATATTTGTAGGTAAATAATTATTGTGATAAATGTGGTTTGTATAAGTTACTAAAACAAAATTATTAACCTAGCAACATAAATATTAATGTAAGATTATAATGTAATTATTAATTGATACCTACATAAGATAATATTACAATAATTAAAATATTGATATAAAAAAATTCATAATAATAATATTATAAAACCAGTGAACTAGTCCTTGTGTCCAATTTTACATCATGAATCCTTCGATTATACATTCACAACCGTTTACTATTTGCAGATAATATGACAACATGGTACGAACGTACGATACTGTTTTGAGTTTTCCCAGTCATTCGGTTTACACCGGACACGCCAGACAGATTAGTTTCAAGAAACTATCGTAAGTCTCCGTAGAGACGTTAAAATGACTTCCTCTCACTTTGCGTTATTTACAATTGTATTAATCATTTTTGTTAACGCCAAAGACACGATTGCTCGGTCGAAACCATACTCTAAGCCCAAGTCATCGATCGGTAAGTTTTATTATTTAAAAAAAATTATACGTACCTATTATTAATATTGCTGATGATTTCCTCGTTCAAATTTATATTCCTATAATAGTTTTATGATTATGGGATAATACTGATTGTTCTACTATATTTGTGGACCAATAAACTAAGTAACACCTCAGCTTTTTTTTAACTTTAATATTATCTGTAAGTAGTCCATACACGTGTGTTATTTTAAATATGCATTATAATTTGCGATTATCCATTCATACTACATATTATTTTAAAAAACATATATATGTATGAAACGTAGATAATAATATGTACCTAGCTATGTAGATTCTTCATTTTGATATTAATACAATAACAATTACATATCATAACACTTAATTAAACGGTTAAAAATAAGTTTAATACATATATCATATATGTGAATTGTGTATATTAGTATATTATTACAGTAGGTAATTTTACACCTATACTATATAATATTATATACACGCAGGAATCAGAATTTTGATTTTATCACAGATATACAATAAATCTATACTTATATTTATTTACTTACGTGTTTGTTTGTTTTTATTCTGGGTTGGTATTATAAATTACATTTTCTTCAATATTCTTGAATTTGTTGATTTTCCTAAAATGTACTATATATTATTTTACAATATATTGCTCAACACATTTTTCTAAGGTTTTACATAAAAACTCCTACGTCGTTATAGTTGAGGCAGAACAAACTTAATCATTTTTTAAACGTCGACTTAAGTCTTAAATAATATTTTGTTCAAAATTAAAAATTTAGTTCAAGAAACATAAATCTTGTTTTTCAATTCTTGACTTTTAAGGAATTTTTAGTACATACACTTGTTATAATTTTAAGCACAAATATTTAATGTTTTTTAGTGTGTATAATGTTTTATTTTATCGTTCAATGGCGTTATCTATATTTTGCTATATATATTTGACTATTTGAGTCTCGAAAATTATCATATTCGTATCAAATTCTAGTCATATTTAAGTTCAATATATTATATTGTACACATTTCACATTAATAAATCATTCAAAAATAAAAAGGACAGTAGTATAGATTATTTATTATTGTTATAAATGAAATTATGAATATTGTGTGCGGTGTATCTATATATGCCTATTAAATTTATTATTTACAATAATGAATAAACTATCGTAGTTAAATGTTACATTTGCATTTATATTATATATATATATATATATGATAAGCCCACTTAGTTTTCACGATATTGATAAGTTCCATATGACATGATATAATATGGTATTTTATATCTAATCATTCTTTGTCCGTGTTTTTTTAGTTAAATCATAAGCTATTTACAGTTATAAATTATAACTTAAAAGTATTACATTACAATTTTTAAGTAATTTATGTAATGTTCACATATTTACTAAGAGGAGTACGTCGTACCCTGCACGTGTGTTGTCTCCGTCTTATTAACGCATAATATACCAAAATTAACAGTCCCAATCTCCCAATGTTGTGTGGTTAGCTTAATTAATGAGGAAAATTGACCTATTATTTTATACTTAAAGGTAAGAACATCATATGTGCTTTCTCATAAGTACCTATTTGACGGTATTTAAATTGTTAAGCAAATGATGAGTATTAAAGTATGTAAATTATAAAAATTTAAAAATCTTATAAGAAAACAAAGATAATATTTTCACATTTAAGGTTGATAATCAATCCATTTTATGTTATTAAACCATATGACACAAAATTGGAATTGCTAAACACAAATTTTCTGTTTCACATTCGTAAGATGGAGACAAGTAGACAATATATTATTATACCCTATTCGGGTATTTAGTCCTCTTATAATATTAACACGTTATAATAATTATCAAACTTAATAATTGTATCATTAATATAAAATAGTAAATTTAATTTTTACTCATCTAAATACGTTTCAGATATTTATTATTTGTTTCTTTGAAATTTGTATAAATTAATCCCTAAAAACAATAATAAATAATATTATTCACTTAAATCAAATTTTAAAAATTATAACAAATATAGATAAATATAAAATAGTATAAGATTGAATGTGCCAGTATATTAGTGTAAACTTTAAAAACATTTATACAGAGACATCTAAAAAAAAAATCATTTTAATTTAAGAAAATAAAAATTGTTAGTAATTATAGTACAACTGTTAATATTACTGCAAATTTAAATAATTAGCTATACAATATATTAAATAGTATACACTGCAGTTCTTTGAACCCAAAACATACCTATAGTGATCAGTGGGTTCCCCTTAATTCCGTTTCCCGTGTGATTATCACATTTTGACGGCAGCGAGGTCGTCAGAATCAAAGTCTACCAATCATTTACATTTCTTGACACGGTCCTGTAATATCGCCTATGATTTTGCACCCATGACTGCATTAGGGGTCAATCGTTACATATCGATTGGCATAAGATTACGACATAGCCATAGCCCATAGGTAGGTAACTACCCACATCGGCATTGATGGGCGTTTCACATCAATTGGTTCTATTTGATTTTCCAGATGATTATTTCGCGGACAAGGGACGACCTCTACAGCAGACACGAGAATATGGTAAGTACGAATACTTCGAAAGACCACTTTATAACTATCAAAAAGTTTGCTGGTCCTGGTCGTGATTACCTTACAATATTATGTCAGTAACTATGAACGTGCAAATTAAAAATATTTTTATGAATTAGTATCTATATATTACTACTGCAGGGGCGTTATTCAATAAGTTATATTTTTACAGTTGTGTCACGCTATTTTCGTGTAAGTACATATTATTATAATAAATGCCAAATATAATTTTACGTTTATTAACACATCAATCATACAACCGTCTATTGATGATCATCATTTCAAACACATACGTGATATATAATGTTATAATGTACATATATAATGTTTATGCAGTAAAATGTGTGTCTATAATAAAATAAAAGACAAGCACTGGCCTAAACGCCTAATCATCTGGATTATAAAGTCTCATATAAATACAATATAATATAAGTTATAACATATTTAATTAATAAAGTTTTACATTTTAATAACATAACTCACACACTTCTTAAAGCCATCCCTGTACAACTTAAATTTAAAGAGAATTGATGATACACCATATTATTGCACGTACATTTTTAGTTTTAATTTTTAAAGTTGTTTTATAAAATTTGCCTTTTTAAAAATTGGAACGATGCTCCTGCAAGATAACTATATAAGTACTTACTAATAGTAAAGGGTATTACTGTTTATTTATATCTATCTGCGTTCACATAACATCACAATTCACAATACATAAATAATATAAGAATACATAATATGTAGTATATGGTACACATATTAAGTTTAACTGTAGTAGTTATTGGCTATTATAGTATAAAATATAATATCTTATATCACTATATATCACTTATATTACATTCACTATTTCTTTATTCATTATATTTCTTCAATGCTTAATAATTATTTTACTCAACTCATAATATATCTATAACCTATATAGATGCAAACTTTTGGATGAACCGTGGCATGTCCGACCTCGGGCGTCGGCTCAAAGACCTAGAGAACCCGATCGTCGGTCGGGCTAAGAACATAGTGTTCTTCTTAGGCGACGGCATGTCTATAGCAACGGTGACCGCGGCCAGAGTGCACATGGAACAGTTATCCGGCAGCGCGTTCCCTGATGGTAATGCTTCGTTGACATTTGAAAACTTCCCGTACACCGGATTGGTCAGGGTACGGTATATTATACATTATATTATGTACTATATGTATTGTGTATTATTATTCGTTCGTTTACGCTAGAACCCTCGAGGAATTTAACAAACTTCCATTACAAATGTTACTATATTTATTAAATAGTCCTGTTATACCCTGTATAGTCATACCTACCAAAAATTTTTAGGACACGAGTCATAGGCAATACGGACAATATTATAATTAGATACGCATATAATAAGCGGGAAAAGAATTTTTTTTTGGACACGATCAAGCCTAAAACTGCAGGTCTTTGACTTAAATTACCTAAGAATATCTGGATACCAAACCATATTCCGCCATAATGCTATATTCTAGAATCTAGACTCTATATGGGTGGTCAAATCGCGGCTCGTGTCATAGACTTTTGCGGTTCGCATCTTATCGTAACATTTTTACAAAAAAAAAATGTTTTAATATGAATTTATGTATATTTATATATGACCTTTTTTTTTTACATTTTGGCTCTTCTATGTTTATTAATATATTTGGTGGCTCGCGAGTCTCTTCTCGCTGGCCACCCCTGCAGCTCTATAGTATCGATAGCTAAAGCAAAGTAAAAATAATAAGACCCTGCAAACGTTTTACATCTGTATTATATCGAATATACTACGGTTATCTTATTTATGAGATACCTAGTCGAAATTCAACAAATAAGTATATATTGCGTATTAATAATTAATACCTACAATAGGATGCAAAAATGATTAAATTCACATTTCACTTGTACAGTATAGATTATGTAGTTACTATAGTTATATCACATCGTGTTGTACGTCATATACTTATACTCTATCTAAGGATTTTTAATATAATAATATTTTGCATGTGAACATTTCTGTTTTTCCATACATACGTGTGTGTGTGTGTGTGTGTATATAGACGTATTGTGTTGACAAACAAGTAGCCGATTCAGCTTGCTCGTCGACTGCTTACATGACCGGCGTCAAGGCGAATTCGGGCACGGTAGGCGTATCGGGCGCCGTCCGAGAAAACGATTGCAAAGCATCGTTAGAATCCAAGAACCAAGTCGACTCGATATTGCGGTGGGCTCAGATGGCTGGCAAGTCTACTGGAATTGTCACTACTACGAGGTGAGTAAATCAGTTGTATATATTTTCTGAGTAAGTACGCGTGCTATCATGTACATGCGTACGTAGGCACATTATAGATATTATTTAGGTATTCAGATATTATTAGGTATACATACATATAATTGGATTCTCTGAACAAGATCGAAAAAATTATAGATTGTAAAAGTATAACTATAAAGTATAATGACACATCAAATTAATTTAACTTTTCTGAAAATATTTACTCTGGGCTTGACTTTTTAAATTAGTAGGCATTTTTTAATGTCTTACATAAATTTAATAGCATATATTGACGTAAAAATACTTAGACATTGGCTCATGAACTACAAGTATATAGCTATAGAAATACAACTGAAATTTATACTATTATAAGGCTATACATAGATATGATTTGTGTGCAGAATATAATATACGGGATTGCCAATAAATCATGATGGTAAAAGGTAATGGACAAATTTACATAAATCAATTAATATTTTTTTAATTTGCACTGTACAGTTCGTAATTCGTAGAGAATGTATTTTTGCGGTTATAAAATAATACTTGAGTTTATGAAGTCATGACAAACACTTTCGACGCAAACATAAATACATTTTAATTTGATTATTTATTGATAATTTTTTATAATGTATTATACATTTTCCTTATTTGATTAAATTTATTTTTGATAATACAACACCCAGACCGGTTTCAAGATGACTAAATTTTAAAATAAAGGTGGGATAAACATTTTTTGATTATAGAACCAGATATAAGACCACCCACTATGAAAAAAGTACAATTATTACTATAATTATATAGCCTACTCTACTCTTATAACCGTTATTATTCTAAGCAATATAAGGTTATTAGGTATACGTATTATTACCTTTATTATATTATATTATATTAGTGGTCCATTAATGAGGTAATATATAAACTCTTTATTATTGACCCATTCAAGATACATCTATATATATAAGTTTATTATTTAATAATACTTCAACAATGCAATATAATAATGAATGGGTTGATGGGTATTATAATAGTATACACGCGAGACACACGCCCCACGACTCACTCCCCACATGTACTATATACTTACACTAACTATAATTATTACCAGAAGCTATCTGGTCTTGCAATTTCTAGATTTTGTTTAATTAGCTCACTTTTGTTAAATTTGAGAAGCGATAAAATAGATTTAAGCCTGATATAAGTACATTATACATTATATTGATAGTAGGTTTATAATATCTACTAAAAATATCAAAACATTTTGTTAGATAATAATATAATATATACTTAATAACAGGAAATTATAAATATAATTATGGCCATTTCTACGTTATTCATTAGAAATCCAAAGACTTCATCAGTAGTCTGACGAGTAATGTGATTGAAACAATGTAGACAATATGGTATACATAATACTATAATAGTATAAACATCTGCTCTTGCCACAAAATCAGTATATATAATGATTCATTAAACATGGCCAGTGATCACTGGTCACCACATTTTTTCTTTTAGTAATTAATTTATTCTAATTCTAATTTTTTAAATTTTAAAGTTCCTAATATATTTTATAAGGACTACTTTCTAATATGTACTTATATTTTGCAAGTATATAACTTAAGTGTTCTGCATATGTGCCTACTTATTTTTTTCAAATTAAAATCTCCCTTTATTTTCTATATATTATAGAGAAATAATTTTTTTTTAAGTCTTTATATTTCTAAATCTTAATTCAAATTTTTAGGTCTAACCTTTAGTTCTTAGTCCTTACCTAAAAATACTTAAGATTTCCAAAAATCTAAATTTAAATAGATAAATTATTAAAAGAAAAATAAAGATGAACATTCTTGTGGTGAATCACTTATATGATATATATACATTATTGGTGATTGACCTACATATTAATATAATAATGGAATTAAGACTACATTTAAAACATACAACTACATGGTTTTAATTTTTTTAATTTTTTCAACACAGGTGGGTGATAGAGATTTATTTATAATTACTCTGGTTTAGATTTACTACCCTTCATTCACGATATATCTTGTTTTGTCATCTATAGAGTAACCCATGCGTCGCCGGCTGGTGGTTACGCTCATTCAGCGAACAGAGGTTGGGAAAGCAGCGCACCAGACGATTGTTTGGATATTGCTCAACAGTTGATGACTCAAACTCCCGGAATTGAGTTAGATGTACAAAAGCAAAACGATTTTTTAATCGTAATAGGATTTTCCAATATTTTCAGTTATAATAATGTATAATACAATTTTCAGGTAATCTTGGGCGGAGGTCGACAAGAATTCCTGCCAAAAAATATGAACGGTAATCGAGAGGATGGCCGAGACCTGATTGCCGAGTGGAAAGTGAATATGATGAAGAACCATCGAATGTACGAATATGTGAAAAACAAAACAGAACTGTCGGATTTGAATCTAAAAGACGTGGATAAACTGTTGGGTGACTAATAACTATATAGTACATGCATATGTATATATTGTACGTTAATATTGTTATAATTTAACAGCGACACGTTTTTTATTTATAAAAACATCGTTTATTTTATTATAAAATTTAAAGTTAGTAGTATACAATTTTAAAGTTGACTATTACATACCTTTATTTTTTTTTCAAAACAACAATTTGAATAAGCTGTAAAACACTCATTAATGTGAACACTATATAAATATCGATATGCATATTATATCATTTGTAGTACACTGTTACCAATACAATATTAATTATTGAAATTTAATAATAATAATTTAAGGTCTGTTCTCCATGAGCCATATGTCTTACACGGGCACCAAAGAAGTGGAAAGAGACGAGCCATCACTTAGCGAAATGACTATGGCGGCAATCGAGGTATTGCGGAAGAACGAAAACGGATACGTATTATTCGTAGAAGGCGGCAGAATCGATCACGCACATCATCAAAATTTGGTAAGCGCATTCGGAATTTTACGCGGGTACAGACGTACAGTTATTAATACATTATTTGTCCAAAATACACTTATTTACGCTTAATCTCTGCTTTATGCCGTTATCTTAATATAATTACTAAAATTATATTACCCAACTCTGTCTGTAGTCTGTCCTGTCTGAGTTAAAATCAATCCATCAATGGTTTTGCGTTGTATAATACAAATAATACAATATTTGTGGACATAGGCATGCGCAGAACGCAGAAAAGATTTCTCGGGTATGCATGTAGTATGTGGAGCCAGCTTGTTTTCTTTACTCGTCTCTTAAGTTAGATATAGTATATAAACCTTGTATAATAAATAGAAATCATTTAAGAAACATACTGACATTCCCTGCGCGTAAAAAGTCTGCGCTCGCCTATGCCTGTAAAAACCTGGTCAAGATCGGTTCGTCCATTTCGAAGGCTTTCCCAAATAATAAAACAGAAGCGAGACATCAAATGTGTTTGTATGCCTGTTTTCATACAATATTATAATTAATATTAAATTTAATCGTGTTCGTTTGTAAAGCACAACATATACAATTTTAATATTTTGCGTTTGTAAAACGCAGAATAAAATAAAATAAATAATAATAAAAATAAGATCATAAATAATCAAAGGACTCAATTTTCAAAAATTATGCATTGAACAACTTTTTTTTATATTGTTAATAAAATATAAGTAATTAAAATTGTAAGTGTGCCTATACCTTTGAACAGACAACATTTAATTTTTCGTAACAAAAACGATGTTTTTCTAAGTAAATTCCTGCCATCTACATTTCTATTTTCATTTTCTTTTTTATACCTGCATCTGCATGTAAAAGTATGATAATTCTTCTGTACGTGTATATGTCACGATGAAGTCATTCTAAATCAATTTTAATGACATTTTTTGTTTGTTTAAGTGAGTTCCTGGATGGTTTATAGATTTACAATTAAATCAGGTTTCGGTAAGTGACGCTGCAATTGGGTTTTAGGAAATTTTGTAAATTGTAATAGATATGTCTTAATAGTAACACAATGTGTGGATTTTAGATGCTAGTGATCTCAGGAACCACTTATAATATATCGGTACCGGTTTACCGCCTCCTTGTGAGCTTTTTTAATTATGAGTGGGGCGCTAAGGGAGTTGATACTACTGTGACTCATTTTTATTATTCATAACTTATTGCAATGAAATATATTGATGACTGGGAACAATAAAAAATAATTTAAGATATTATATAATGTACTATTAGTAACATACAGAACTATGTATACATACTATAAAAATTTAGTAGGTATAAAAAAATAAAAATTGTCTGTAGAGTTTTGATTTTTACCTAAATTAAACTATAATTTTTTTTAATTAATTAGGAAGGTGGTGTGAGATTTTTGAAAACTATAAAAGGGTATTGAGTAAAAAAAGGTCATGAGGTCCTTTTAAATGAAAGAGCATACTATGGAGTAGATTTTAAGCATAGTTTTATCGAGCGATAAAATATGAATATACCGTGACGCCCATTTATTCAAAAAATTAAAATTTTAATTTAATATAAAAATTGTTTATTTTATCCTTGTCGAAGTCGAGCTTAGTACAACTAGAAGAATTGCCAATATTGCATAAACTTAAATTTTTTCAGTTAATTTTAAAATATTGATTATTATTATTATTATTATTTATTGATACCTATAAAAAAAATTAACGATTTTTCAGTGAACTAATAAAGTAATAAGTACTCTGAAACCGAGATACACCGATGTAAACCTAACCGCGATATTCGTTCAAGCGGAAAAAGTTTTAAGCATTTAAGCCCATTTCTGATTTTATAAGATAATTAATATTAATCAAATAATTAATTTTTAAAATAATTGGAAAATACGCACATAAAGATATAAAAGGAACGCTGAGACCTTTGCAGTGAACAACGAGTATAAATAACGAATTGAACAAGAGTTTAAACCACATAAAAGACACGAGGATACTGCTATTGTTACATGCGCCCATGTAAGCTCAGAAAACAATTTATACATAATATGCCCCTGATCATATAAACAAATAATTTAGTTTAACGAGAAATCTTAGAAAATCAATGAAACTTTAAAAAATATTTAAAAAAATATATTAGTCTGGCACCAGAGTGAAAAATAAATTTAAAAAAATACTGCTTTTAAATGGTCAAAAAATTTTGCATAGGGAAGGGAAAGTTATGTAAAGTCAATAAGTCGGAAATATCATCTATATATACTTAATCAGAAAAACAAAAATATTATTTATCCACAATCCACACGTGTTACGGCTTACGCTAAATGTTAGCATTAGGCAACCAAATTTAATACGGATGCATTTTGTACCGGCTACAAAGCATACAAAACAACTAATGTAATTTTTTTTTTATATAAAAACAAAATCATATCCAATTATGATTATTAATTACAATTAACTTATTTTCCGCAATAACCAATGGCAACCCTATACCTACTGAATAATGTTTTTTTTCAAACAACATTCATAATAAGTTATAACTTATAAGTGTTGTTAAAAGAACAAAAAGCCAACATTTAGGGGTTGAATCCCGGGATGAAAAGTTATCTATAACCTTCGAAAGATTACCTATAAGGAATACAGATAAAATACAATCAAAATTAGATCAGTAGATTTTAAGATTACCCTGCGTCCCTACACAAAATAATGTATATAATTAGGTACAACTTTATATAATATAACACATGTCACATTATACAGAGAAGATTTATTTGTAAATAATATATATCGCGTTGAACTCTTTATTATTTTTAGTATCTGTAAATTTGTGTGTTTTCTAAGACTGCTAAAAGAAAAAAGAATGTTATCTTATTAGTTTGAAGCAATAATACAACCAGAACCGTGCCGTGGAGGAGGGTCTAGGTGGCATGCGCCCCGGGGGCGCATGGTTTAAAGGGCGCCAAAAAAATTGAAATGCATAATGATAAATAAAATAGGGGGCGAATATTTTTAATTTTGCCCTGGGCGCCAAATCTTAACGGCACGGCTCTGAATATAACACACTATCTATAAACGGTCTACCTACTATTAGGCACACATGGCGTTAAGCGAGACGATTGCTTTTTCTCGGGCTGTTGATGTAGCCAACACCGTTACCGATCCAGAAGACACCTTAGTAGTGGTTACATCGGACCATTCTCACACAATGACCATAAACGGATATCCATCTAGGGTTGACAAGATCGTCGAGCGTGTGGAACGTGGCGGCGAAAGTTATTCAATTTTGAGTTACGCCAACGGCCCGTCTGCCAAATTCCACAAGTACCAGAAACAGCCATCCAAATACGGTAAATAAAAAGTTAATTTGGGTGCACCCTGCGTCCGCAGCCGATATAATATATACAATATATGTGTCCCGCCCACTTTATCTATTACGAATAACATACATAATGTTTTTCTTTTGTCACTCGGAAAATTCGAACTATGTAGGTGATAAATTCGATCTATACCCGTCGTTGGTACCCATGTCCCTGGAAACACACGGTGGTGAAGACGTGGTCGTGTGGGCTCGAGGACCGTGGGCACATCTATTCGTCGGGAGCTTCGAACAGAATGTACTGCCTCTGATCATGTCGTACGCGTCGTGCATAGGTCCCAGCAAAGGAAAGTGCTCAGATAGATAATAACGTATAATATCTAGCTATTATAGCTATTAATTATTGTGAGTGATATTCTGTATTTTACAATTTTTACAACATTGATTTTATCGTTGCCTGTTACTGTGATGTTTTGTTAATTTTTGTACATATTTGTGCTCATTTGAGGATGACCATTGTCATTAAAATATTACTTTATGGCTTGACGTAATATATTATTTTTAATGGTATTGATTAATCACGCTATCATTGATCATTGATACACTAAAAACATTGATAGGTACCTACTTACAAAATATAACTATTATTAATAATAATACCGTACTACAGTTTACAAAAAGTGGCCTAAGTTACACATTTATAATTATTAAGGTGTGTATTTAAATTAAAACTAAATTAAAACTATAATAAATCAACTGATGAAAAAATAAATTTTAGGTATTTTTTTAGTGCATTAAAATCCACACCATAATAATTTGGTATATGTTATGTATTGGCAGGCTTATTAATTAATAATTGGTTTATTCTAATAATTGAGGCACGGTGAGATACTAATTTTTAATTTTGTTTTTAGATATTGATAAGTTAAATTAATCAATTTAAATATGATTTTCAGATAAATGTATAATTGATCTATAAAATAATGATTAAATTATTTGAGATTAACTTATAAATTATTCATAAAATACAAAAATAATAATTCTTCTTTAAGCATCATCAATAAAATTCAACATTTTACTGTAATTTTGTCAAACATAATCATTTTAAAATATAAACAAAGATTGGAAATTCTTTAACTGTTTATGTAATTTTGGTAACCATATAACATATGTCATTAAAAATATAATACTTCACTGTATTAATAATAATTTATGTTTTAAAATATGTCAGTAATTAATTATTTATTGTTCAATATATAAATTACTTAAGAAAGTAATTTCAAAATATATAGACCACTTTATTTATAAATAATGAATTTTAATATAAATTTATATAAATTTGAATTAAATATCACTTTCATCTAAATATTAAAAATTTTACATTACAATAATTAAGTGTTTTAATTTTACTACTGATGGAAAAAAAAGTCATAGATAGGATGTGAATCCATTAATAATATATTATATTTATAACTATACTATATTAGTATAGATTAATAAATTATTCAGAAACATCACTTGAATACTTTTCAAACCATAGTGCCGTGTTTATTGAACTATCCATGTCTGCAGAAACAGTACTTAATGGATGGCAATCATTGTACATCAAAACTCTGCAATAAAAAAAAAAAAAAATGATGAAAAACTAGAGTTAATACAATTTTAACTATACAGTAAAGTAGGTACTAGAATAAAATAGTTACCTAGCTGTAACACCGTGCTTCTTAAGAAGATGGTAATAAGCCAGACCTTGAGACGGGGGAACACGTAAGTCTTTTTCACCAAGCAATAAAAGTGTAGGAGCTTGAACTTTATGAACATTTTTGCATGGCGAACAATCTGCTAATTTCATCAAAACTTCTTTGGAATTTGCCAAGCTATCTACTTCAGAGTGATTATAACCACCTTCTGTAATATCCCTGCAAATAAGTAATAATAAACAATTACTTTTTTTTTTTTAAATTTTAAGTTTGTAGCAGACAAATTCAAGCAAGTGCCAGACGCCAGTTGATAAAAATCATTCTTACCAATCTGGTAAATCAGAAGTACCAAAAAGTGATAGTAAATCAATACAAGGATTTCTAGTAGATACAGCTTTAAATACATTCTAAAATAGAACAAACATAATATACCAATATAAATATAACATACCAATCAGGAATATCTGTTGTCCCAAACATAGTTATAAGATCAGTAACAGGATTCAAAGCACACACTGCTTTAAACGCAGACTGAAATTATATTATTTAAATATAAAATTATTATTGAAAGAGGCTTTCTATATACAAGAAACATAAAATTAAATATTAATTGTTTCATTAGTATACAATTAAATACTTAATATCTCAGTAGAAATAAATACTCACTGGATATTGTCCACTTAAATGTGTTACCAAAAAACCACCATGTGAACCACCATACAACAGTAATTTTCTATTTGACCACGAAGGATTAGATTGCACGGCATTATAAACATCTTTAACATCAGCATCACCTATATTACCAAGTAATGATTCAACATAATCTTTACCGAGCCCTATTGATCCTCTGTAATTGATAAATAACACAGCAAAACCTAATAATAACACATCAACAATAACTAGTAATTAATAACTACAACCAAAAAAACTATTAAAAATTGTAATTAATATATTATTAAAACTTGTTATTACCTATTTGAATGAAGAATGCAGCATCAGCTATAAATGAGTCTAAAGACGCTGCATGAGGACCACCATGAGGCCATACAATCAAAGGACAATTACTGTCTTTTGGTCCATAGAAAATTGTTGTAGGTTTATCTATAAATTAAATTAAATATTTATTTCATATCTCTATGATTGATTTAGTTATTTAAACCTTACTGTATAGAGTATAACCATGCTCAACAACAAAGTTGTCACTATTAGGAAGACTACGAGATGGCGAAATTTCATGAATAGATATAGTGGTAAAATCATACCCTTCAAACATAGAAGGTATTTTGATAGCAAATAATTGTCCAGGTTTATTTAGCGATGATTTATAACAAATTAAAACATCATTGCAAACATCTAATACACTAACAGATTCATGAAATGGTTTTGTAATTGGAAGATAATGAATATCTTTTGATTCTGGAAAATTATTAAAACTTTATATTTTTATAATTTATAATATTTATATTAATAATATGTAAGTGAAACAATTACCAGTATCAATAGCAAATGTATGTATCGAACCACCTTGAGGAGTGCTTAGTACAATAATTTTGTCATCACTCAGCCAACTTCTACTTGGTATCGTTTGATTATATAGGCCATAGAATGGTAATTGTTCATTGTCGACTTGAAGTATTTTATTATCAAAATCAACAACCGTAGTAATCTAAATTTATAATAAATAATTGTATAAAACTATAAATTCATAATATTAAATGCAATTTTGAAAGAATTGGAAAATAAAATGTAAACAAAATTACCTCTTTTGTAGACCAATTACAACACATTAATTTAAAACATGAATGATGCGGTCCATCTGCTAAGCGTTCTAACCATACCAGCTTTGTGCCACTCCTATTGAATATGGGACTTTTCACAGACAATTGTTTTGAATCGGAACTCAGTATAGCTAAAATATTAAATAATGTAAAATAACAAGTGATACTTATAATAACTTTGAAAAAGCATAAACGGAAGGTTCGAAAAAGTTAATTAATGTGAAAAAATAAATTTATACTGCCATATCAACTACTACTTATATTAAAAATCTTCAATTTTTTTAAAATTTATAAATATCTAGTTACATAACTGTAACATATGTCAACCATTGATATATTTACATAAGTTAAGCAATCCTCCAAATTATTTAAAATAAGATTTTTAGGTCATAAAATGTAATTAAAAAGATAAATAATATAAACTTACTATATTCGCCACTTAACGTGAGAGAAAATACATGGCTAGGACGATTTGTACAGTAAATTAGACCCAATTTACGAGGTGTGATTGTATAACCAATTGCCACAACTCCATTCCCATCAGGTATCCATGTTGCAGTTGCAGGATTAACATCATTTGGAATATTTTGAAGAACATCTATGCTATCTGTTTTTATATCACACACAACCAAAACTGGAGTAATCTTTCCAACCAACTGTTCACCCCAATCTTGGCTCCAATCATATTCTTTACCCTACAGATCATTAAAATTAGGTATTAATATCTTACAGTTGTAAAATTATCATTAAGTATACCGGCACAGTGTCATTATTAACACCATCTTTATCAGCTGATGCTTTTGATTTTTGTTTATAAAACGGTTCAGACTTTGGGACTTTTTTTTCAGCAATATAAACAATTTTTGTTTCATCAGGAGACCACTCTAAAGTTCCAAATTCAGCTATAAAATAATAATCAGAATGTACAAAGAACATTAAATTTAATTTATAACAATAAATTACCATCAGCATAAATTTTTCCATGCACATCTAAAGCACTCAAGTCATAATTTTTTACGAGAGAACAATCAGCCCATACTTCTAAGTACTGTTTGATTTCTTTTCCAGATTCCACTTCTCTGACGACACAAAAATACTTATTTGATTTTGAGTAGGCACTTATCAACCTAAATGCATATAATTTATATTTATTATTAATTTAATAGTTTTTCATGTACTTAAATATATTGTCACTATGATTTATATGTAATTTATACTCGTTTGTTATATCAGTTGGTGGTGATACTGAAGTATAAGTCTTATAATTTGAAAAAACTGTTTGACGGAACCTAGTTTTGGCTTGCCTTTCCAAAACCCTTTGAATCCAAACAGATTGAACATTAACAGAAGTTTTTGAGCAATCAAGTATTCTAGCAGATATTAATGCTGGGTATTGAGTAGCTATACGATACGCTGCTACAATTTTATCTAACTATAACGTTACAAAATTAACAATGCTATTGATAGCACACATTGATGTATACATTGGCTTTTTATAATATTTTAAATTCTTACTTGAGACATTTTTAAAAATAGTACTTAAATATATATTTATATTTATTCGTAATAATTGAATATTCCACTAAATAATAAACAAATCCGAATAAACTGCTAACTATGCACGACTTTGTCAGCCTTTGACGAATAATTGAAACTTACAAAAACCTAATACAAAGTTTAGAGCACAAACAACCGTCAATCGTGGTTTAGAGTTGGAGGTGTTAGAATAAATATCTAAGCACGGTTTGATTTGAAGGTTTGAACCATGATATAATTTTTATATAAGATAATAACAGAATGATAAGAGTTGCAGCAAACAAAGGTACACATTTATTTTAATCTGTTTTGTTTGGGTAGTGGGTACACCTTTGGCCGAACGAACACCTCCACCGCCCCCAACTTAATATAAACACCGTAATATTTTTTATTAAAATAAATAAATATTTCAGGTAACAATGTAAAAATTTTGTGTTGGGTAAAAATGGAAATATATATTTTGTTATGACGCCAACATCAGCATATGTTGTTGTTTATATAGAGATGGCATGAAATCGCCTAATAGTAAGCGGAGTCGTCAGCCGTTCGTTTGGCCAGAACGCCCAGAATTATATAATCATAGAATAGATTAAATTTAATCTATTCTATATGTCTGTGCCATATTGATAAAATGACTGTTTTACGTACTCAATACGATTTAAAATATTGTTATTATTTATTATTATTATTAAAGATTAAACTATTATTATTTACAAGTACAGAATGATTCGCCAAACTGTATGCTTTTTCAGTCCTTTAATTTTTCCTTTAATATTTAATTTGTTCTAATTCTAATTCATAGAATATTAAATATACTAAATATCTACCATATTTTTAAATTATTAAGATTTCTGAATGAGCAATGACTCTCGTAATATCGTTTGGCGAAACAAACTTTTTTTATTAAAATTTGATATTTGAACCCTCTTTTGTGTTGTATATTATTAATTGGTTATAATATTATTGAAAATTTGATGTGTCTGATTTAAAGTTCGAACGAGAGTATGCATATATCACTTATTTAAATGTTTATACTAAGAATACTACGGTTAATAGTCGTACTTAAAATTGGCTTTACAAAAATATAAAATAGATAGGTATCGGTATGATATTAAATTATATAAATTTATATTGGATCTTTAAAACATTTTTAAAAATTATAAATCATAAATGTTAATATATTAATAATAACATTCACATTTAAAAAATCACCTAACACATAACTTCCAAACCCATGATAAATTGATAATAGACCTATTATTCTAGATAGGTACCTACGACCTACCTATAAAAAATTAAATAACTTAAAAATTTCTCATCTAAATTTTGATTTTGATACACAACATATTCTGAAAATTAATCAGCTAAATAATTTAGTAATTTACAGTAGAAAATGAGTTGTAATTTTAAAAACAAAATTTTGTTAAGAACACTCCTAGCAGTGTATAAAAAAACTCAATAATTATAAAATATTATGGCCTTTAGAGTTTAGCCGTTTAGGTATACCTACTTAAAAATTCCAAAAATCAAATGTTGAATAACTGCATTACTGCAAAAACAAAAATAAGTAGGTAAGCATGGTTGGTGAATCACTCTATACAATTACAATAATTATTAAGATAGTATGGTACAACAATTAAATCCGTTCATGACGTATACAATAATTTAATAATACGCAATAAACTAATGATCAATTATCAAATACACAATTTATAATTTATATAGAATATAGATAGACGCATTATTGCTTTTAGGATTATGTGAGTTATGAAAATAATATAGAGTCTATATTATAGACCTGGTCTTGTTTATTCCTAGTTTGTAGTTTTCTTAACATGTTTATCTTTAATAACAAATATGCAACAAGACCACCTTCCATAAACGAGAATTATGAACGAAGACGATAATCAATTTTTTAGATGTTAAAAATAGAAATACTCAGAAATTTTAAAAATAATCAGGAAAAAAACATTTGTTTATTTTATTTTATTGTTTTTAATAAATAACAGACTTGAATATTGTTTACCAAACATTCATATTAGTAGGCATTAACGAACATAATATAATTTTTAAAAAAATTTGAATTTTTAGAATATTTATATATTATTATACTATTATACATACTAGTTAGTCGTTTATAGTATTTTTACCTACTTAAAATTTTCCAATATTTTTCGATATAATATGTATAGTATTTTTAATTGTGAGTAAAAATCTTGAAAAATTAAAACAAGGTTTCTTGTAAGTTTTCCTAACCGCAAATAAAAATAAATAAAATACATATTATGAAGAATTTATAAGATTCTAATTTCTAATAGCGATGAGTGGTTTTTTTTTTTGTGAAAAATGATTTGATCTTTAACTACGAGGCTAATGATTTCTGATAAAAAGTCGGATCTAGTTTGTATATAGGTACTTTTGAGAGATCAAAATCAAAAATTCCCAATACTTTTTTAAAAGTAATCGGGAAAAACATGCAGAAAATTAATGAAAACGTGAATTTTTCATAAACTTATTCTTTTACAAAATTTATTTTGTAGTCACATTATCACAATGATATTTTCAAAATATTTAAATTAGTTTTTAGTTGTTGCCTATTTATTCATACACTAAAAAGACAGTAAAATTAATAGTATTGTAAATAGTATTATAAATATTAAGTTTTTCGAAAAAATTAATTCAGCTTGTCATAATATAAGTGTTTTACAGACTTACAGTATAGTGATATTAGCTGTCAAACCGCCTCCAATCAGAATCGTTTTTCGTATTCAATTATTATTTGTCATTGAATTCAAATTTAACACATAGGTTTTATAGGTACCTATATTATACAATGGCTTAATCATTGGCAAGGAAAGTACTTACACTCAACACTTGTATTATACAGCAGAGCAATTAGTTACTTGCCCAGTGTTTTGTTTGATTTTTTTCAAACTTCATTATGAATGTATGCGCTTTTGGTAACTACCTAGAAGATTAAACCAAAACAATTAAAACATATTTTTCAAAGCTGATATCAATAATATACCTACAACCTACATTTATGATTTATGTACCTAATTATGTGTTATAAATTATAATATTCAGCATTTCAGCCCATTTAGATAATGATAAAGTTATATAAATAACCTAAAGTAATCGGAATATAGAGTTTAAATTAAGACTAAACGTAACTTAGAGCCAGTGGCATTTGTCTGAGATTTTTTTTTAAATAGTGCGGGTTAGGTGGTGGTTGATACTCGATAGTTCCCCTAATTATAAATGTATATGATACTCAATAGGTAATCAATACTAATCTAAAATACGAGTACAATTTGGTGTATCATATTATTATGCGTTAATTATATAAATTTATGTTAGCTACCCCCCACCATTTTTGCGTTTATATTAGTGGGTGAGTCCTTGGTATATTTTTCTTTGACTCCGAAAATTTTTAATTCGCCGCGCCATTGTTTAAAACGGTAATGGGAATACAAATCCTCAGGAAAAAAATCCCCTGAAAAATAACCCCCTAAATAAACTATCACGCGTTTATTAACATTTTAACGATATAGTGCTGTATAAGATATAAAAACTTCAAATTGATAAATTTTTATTTTAAAAATATGTATTGTGACATTGTGTTTATAATTTTATAAATGATATACCTATTTTGTTTTATTAAAATTTAAATGTTTTTAATAAATCATAAATAATTTTGTAATTGGCGTTTAAAAAATTGAAGTGTAGGGATTTTTATTCCGAGATTCGTATTCTATTGTAAAATACAGGATTCGTCTAAAACTATATTAACTAATCTGAATCATTCCATACGAAATATTACCCCGTAAATTTAGTAGATATATACAAAAAATATAAAATATGTAAATTGAACAGAATTATCGTTTTAAGTGTAAGGTTCCTATATTTTACAATTTACAATAGAATACACCTCCGCTGAAATAGGTAACATAAGCCTACTCGTTGAGCCATAGCAACGAGTAGGCAGGTAGTAACAACAAATACTTCATTAGCTTTCGCCAGAAGTATCTACATAAGCAATAACCTATACATACCTATTTGTTAAATACTTATAAGCATTAAATATAAAAATACAGTAATATTAATATGTCTTACAGGGATTTATTTAGTAAGTACCTAATTAAAATATTTATTATAAATTGGTATTTGGTAGTAACTAATAATGATAATGACATAACTATATACCTAATATATACCTACCAACTTTTCTAAAACGTTTGTCATTACAATATACTTTTACAGAATTCACTGAAGTCATGAGATCATTAGGATATCATCAACAGATATCTATGGATAGTTTTCATAGTCCAAATTTTAGTTTAGTGTCTGAAATTTTATTTTGGTTGGCTTTACGTTTTGAGCCTGACACTAATTTACCACAAGAAATTGAAACATCTGAACAACGAGTTTATTTCATTCGCTCAATTGTAGAATTTTTTGTAAATATAGGTTGAATTCTATACATAACTAAGACGGCCAACAAAATAAAATATTATTTGTATAGGTTCTCAAGACCAATATCAAGTTAAATGTAAAGAAACTATATCAAGCTGATCGAAATGCAGTGGGTGAACTATTAAAAATAACTGATTTGCTTAATGATGCATTAAACAGAAAACAAATTTACGAGGATGAAGGTTTTACCAAATTGGAAACTAACTTAACTTATAAAGTATCGTATTTCAAATTTAATTTTTAGTGGACATTTTTATAATTGATAAATTTAATCATTAATACTATGTTAGGCCAATGAACTAAAAACGACAAGAGAATTGGCTTCTAAAATTACTCAAAAAGGTGCTGAATTATTTCGTTCTTTAGAAGAAGAAAGCGAACTACGGCCAATTAGAGATAGTCGAGTTAATGCTGCATTGGATATTAATGAAGTTGAACAAAGCATTAAGACACTAATTCAGAAAACAAAAAAAGAAACTGAACATACTAGAGATTTGATAAAAAATATTTCTGCAACTGAAGCCAATCTGGATGCGAAAATTACAAAACGGCGAGAAGATTTAGAAAGAAATTCAAAGAGACTTCAAACTTTGAAACAAGTGAGGTGCATATTTAGGACAAACACAATCATATATTATAAAATAAAAATATTCAACATCGTTTAAAATAAATTATTGTTAAAATATAATTTGTAGATTATAAATTACAGTATACTTACTACTTTACTAGTTACCTACTACTTAGGTATACTATATGTTTTTAAATATTTTTTTTAAAGGCCAGCGTTCTTAGAAGAATTTGAAGATTTAGAATCTGAACTCAGAAACTTATATCAAGAATATATTACAAGACAAAGATGTATAAGTTATTTAGAACATCAACAAGAACAGGTCGCTCAGGCAGAACTAATACACATACAAGAACAACAAGTAAATTATATTTAATGGTACCTAATAGATTGAAATATGAATTAATATTTTTTATTAATAATATAAGGAATTAGCTAAAAAAATTATTGAAAATAATAAACAAGACGATGATTTAAAACTATTGGAAGAGGTTAATAATGAACCATACAATAATCAATTTTTAGAAAATACACCAGATATTAGTATTAAAGGGAGAGGTAAGTATAATAAAATACTATACTTAACAATCAACGTTGATTAAAATATTCAAAATATACCAACTGTATACAATAAGTACTAACATCTACTTATAATTGTTACATAAGTTAAATTAAATTATAAAACACTTTTTATTTTTTTTACTAAATAGCAATTTTTTAAAAATATACAATTGGTGAATTAATAAAATATTTATTTCTATTTTTAGTTAGTAGCGCAGCTACAAGTAGAAATCGTGGTATGTTTGGCCGCTTATCAGACAGTGAAACAGATTCTGATTTAATGTTGGACGATGAAGAAGATTCCAATATAATGGCATCTGATGGAGAACTTTCAACTTCTAGAGCTGAAAAACTAGGAAGTATTCACAGTGATAGTGTTGATAGTAACGACTAATAAGATTGATTATATTTTATATTTTAAATCTAAAATTTATTATATAAATATTTATAGCCACTTTATTTATAAATAATGAATTTATATAAATTTTAATTTAATATTACTTTCATCTAAATACCAAAAATTATACACTAAAATAATTTAAGTGTTTTAATTTTGCTACTAATAGAAAAATAGTCATATACAGGATGTGAATCTATAAGACTACAACTAATACACATTTATAGGCTTATAGCTATACTATAATAATATAGATTGATTATTCAAAAATACCACTTAAATAGATACTTTTTAAAAAATAGTGCAGTGTTTATTGAACTATCCACATGTCTGCAGAAATAGTACTTCATAATCATGAATGTTAATCATCGTACATCAATACTATGAATAAAAAAAATGATAATTAACTAATGTTAAAAATTATATTATTTGTCTGTAAATTAAATATGTACCAAATTTATACATAATATAACCTTCATAGCTACAAATATCAGAAAATTTACTAAAAAAAGCAAGTGTAAATAAATATTTTTTATGTAGATCTAATAAACTAACATAAAATCTATATAAAAATCATCAGTATTTATACAACAGTTTTTGAAACTGTTACCTACTGCTTAATTTAAATTCTTAGTAGCACCCACACTTTATACAGTTTATTTTCAGTATTAGCATCAACACATCGTCAATGACAAAAAAAATTAAATTGCTCTAAAATACAATAATCTAAGAAACATGTACATATCTATTGAATAATATATTAAAATAAAAAAAATAATGTTTAAAATGCCATATATATTTATAATAGATATTAAATTTTACTTTAACAAAACATTAAATCTCAAGTAACATGTTTATATTATAGTTTTAGTTACCTACTTATTTTGCGTTCATGATAATAATAAATTATTATAATTTAAGGTAAATTAATACTTTACGAAGTGAGAAAGTTCTCTCAATTTAGTTGTTTGTGCAGATTATGAATTAATTGAATTATTAAAGTTTTATATAACATCAAAACATTTTCCTTGTACTATACTTGACCATTATCTTTAATGTGAAAAGCCAGTAAACTTTATTTAGTTGTCATTTTTTAATATGTAGTTTTGTGGACATATCAACATAGTATGTACTAATGCATAGATTCTTAACCTTTATAATCTATGTATAAATATATAAATGAATAGATATAATTTTTATTTTAAATATATTTTAATGATAATAAATCTAAGACGTAATACTACAAATACTATATTAAATGATTGTGAATAATCACTTTTTCTTATAGTCAAAAACAAATGTTAATGTGACATTTGCTGTTGTTTTGATTCCAATATTGCCTTGAAATCTTGGACCGTATTTATTTTTGGATTATTAAAAAAAAATTCACAGCCATTCCGTGGACCCCCGAGTAACCATCTATATGACCCCCGGTTAAGAACCTTTATACTAATGCTTTTGGAATTAAAACTTATTAATGGGTATAATGTTATAGTATGAATTAGTACCATTTTTTCTACCTGAAAAAAGTTAAAAAATATTAATTGTAAAAATGAATCAACATTTAAATGCAAATTATACTGTTTATTTTTAAATACTTATTTTATTCTTAATCACATAGCATAAAAACATTATACTGTAAATAAAATATAGCTTAAAATGAAAATCCTTTTTATACAAAAATTTATAATTGAATTGAAATATTTTATACTTAGGAAAAATTATTTTAAAATTCTTAAATATAAAATAAAATAAAGAAAAAAAATAAATAAATCAGTAAGTCAACATTCCAGTGAATAAAAAACAAAATTATTTAGACATTTTTCAAAATAATGTACTAGTTTTCTGTGATACATATAATTAATACTTCAATAAGTTACTATAATTAATAATACATTTTCAATTAAAAAATAGTTCTTTTACAATTTCAATTATTTGAATGTTAAAAATATGTTCATATAAAATAATTAATATTGAAATAATACTCTATGATGAGACAATCAGGTGTAAAAAAAAATATATAAATAATAAACACAAAAATTTCATCACATAAACATTAATTGAGTTACAAATAATTAGTAATATTTAATGTTATTTAAAAAACATCTCATTAAAATGAATTACTTGTTAATAAAATTGTTTGCTTCTAGTCTAAAAATATAATATAAAATAACTTAAGGTATATAATTTTAAAATAAAATATTACTTTTTTGAGTCCAAATAATCAATGTTATAATATGTATGTGAAAGAGATAGTAATATTTTATAAGTTAGTCTTGTTATTTGAAGTATAACATGTAGTCCAATTCTTCAATAACAACTTCATAATTTCTGTATTACCATTTTTTGATGCAGATTGTAATAACGTAATACCAGCATCATTTATATGATTCACGTTTGAACCTTTTTCTATCAGTAAGCGAACTAATTCTATATCATTTTTAAATATTGCGTAGTATAATGCTGTATTTCCTTCTTCGTCAAGTAGATCATCCCATGTTCTAACATATTCTAGTAAGAATCGGGCAATATCACAATGACCTAATTGTGTAGCATATCCTACTAGATTTGATATAACTGACACAGGTGGTTGAACACGTTTAACAAATAACTTAATTATTTCTAAAGATCTAGAAAAACCAATTATCTTAAACCAAAATATTTCATCCTTTAAAATTGTTTCATTACTTCTATCAATCATGATTTTAATTATGTGTATATTTCCAGAACGTAGAGCAACATTAAATAAATCAGTATCAATACTAAATTTATATTTATTCAATAAAAATGTTATCAACTCTTCATTAGCACTTAAGACGGCATTGTGTAATGGTGACATATTGTTTTTATTTCGCCAATCCATATTTGATTTATTCAAGCATAATAACTTCACAGCATCAATAGCACCGCGTAAACAAGCGAGATGTATGGGTAAATCATTGTCTTTGTTTGGAATATTTGGATCAGCTCCATGTTTCAATAAAGTTTCAACCATTTTTTCATTTCCATTACAAGCTGCATAATGTAATGGTGTATTACATTGCATAGTAATAGCATTAACATCCACATAGCACTTTAATAGTTCTTCCACTACTAATAAACGATCGTGTTTGGCTGCAAAATGTAAAGGTGTTACTTTGATGTTTGTTTTTTTATTTGGTCTAGAACCAGCAGCTAATAATATTTTTACAATTTCCCAATGCCCTTGATATGCAGCATAATGTAAAGCAGTAAGGCCATTTTCATCAGTTTTGTGAATATCTGCTTTCATTTCAACAAATATTTGAACAGAATCAATACTTCCAGAAATAACTGCATGATGTAAAGGTGTGTTACCCTCTCGTGTAATACCATTTTGATCACAACCTATTTCTATCAGCTTTCGCAGTAATTCAGTAGAAGCTTTAAATAATGCAGCATAATGTAAAGCATTCCATTTTTTGACATTTGTGTGTAAAGGGCAAATACCACTTTCAGCCAATATCCAACTGTGTTCGCTTTTTTGATTTTGTATGGCTAACATCAAGGAATTCAAGGAATCTGCTGTAAAAGTCTTATTTACATCAGCGCCATAATCAATTAATGTTTTCAAAATTATTGGAGTTGAAATTGATGTTGCATAAATCAGTGGTGTACCAACAGAACTTGATGTTGCTTCTAAATCAATATCAGAATACTCACATAAATATTTAACAATAGTTACATTTTCAGACTTAACAGCCAAATGTAGTCCCGTGAACCCAGTACCAGTAAAAGAGTTCACATTGATGGTAGGAAGTCTTAGTAAAAATTGAATCAAATGAAAATTACCCATTTCGATAGCTAAATGCAAAGGTGTGTAATCTTTTTGTAATTTATTTAATTTATTATATAACGACATAAAATTTTCTACAGTACTTGTGGTGCAAATATTTTTGTTATAACTTATTTGAAACATTGAATCAAATACAGGCAATTTTTTTTCGTTAAAGCGACTTTGGGAAAGTTTAAAGTTTTTAAACTTATTTTTCTTGTTGTTTGAATTTGGTAATGGATCTTCAAAACATTCATACTTGAACACGGGCATCATGCTTACCTAAAATATTATTGGTATTAAAAATACATAGTTTAACAACATATACAAATGTTTATAAATGATTTTGTATCATATTGATATAACTATTATATTTTTTGAATAATCTACTAAAAATTAAAATATAATTTAAACTTTTTCTTGGTTATAAATTAAATCAAAATAATTAAATACAAGTCATTCTTCTAAAAAAGTGTTCAGAAAAAAATACATAGCACACTTAACTATATAAACTTTTCATAGGAATAACAAAACATATAACTGATTAAGTATATTTTTAATATGTAATAATAATAATACCAACTTTATTGCAACAATAACATATCATTACATATTATAACATATACATTTACATGTATAAGTAAATTATAAATTTAAAAAAATGTATTAGAAAGTTTAACAATATATTATGCTGGGAAAAATGTAAAAGGTATATCTATACCTTAGTGGCAAACAATGGAACCCTTAGCACTTGAAAAATAATTTTTATATGTAAATATTATAAAATAATAATTTATAATACAACAAAAATAAAATGTAGTTATCTTAGATATATTTTTGGCAAGAGGATGGAATCATTTTATTTTGTGCCATGGTAATAAATTCACCCACTCACCACTCATAGAAGTTTAGTTAAATTCACAATTGTTATGCGTTATATTCTGTGATTATACCTAATATGTTTATCTATACTTAGGCATTAATTTATATAGGGTCCTAAAAAAAAAAATATTTTGTTTTTATACGCATGCCTGCCATTTCTTAAATAACTATATTTATATTCAATGAAATTAATTTATATTAATTTATATTATCATATAGCAGAAACTACCAATAAGATTTCTTCCTAGTTTTTACAAAAAACTAAAAAAAAGTAAGTAATTTATAAATGAAAATAGGTGTAGGAAACAAAAAAAATGAAAATAAATAATAAACAAACACAAAAAGTATAGTATATGTATTAATGTGTATCTGCTTGATTTGACAAATTTTTACTTCAAATGTTATTTAAACTGGCGAACAGATACGTTTTATTATAAAAATCGTATTACAACTATAGTTATTAGATAAACATTATTTATCTGTTAATATTTAGAGATTGGTACTATAAATTATAATAAACATAATTATATATAATATAGAAAGCTTGAACTTTGAATACAGTCTCTTACGCGGAAGTTAATAGTTAGGTAGATTAGTAAACTTACTTTAGCACTGTTAATATGATTCATTACTGACGAAAACAAAATAAAAGTTCTGCGATAAAATGTTTTTAAATAAAATATTATGGGTTATAAAAATATATAATAAATACTTAATAGTTAACTGTTAATATTATTATTCATAATTCATAATTCATAGCAAAATTAAGTCATGGTTAATTCATAATATAAAATCATGTGTAAAAAGATTCACCAACTACTGAACAACGTCCAACGGTCATGAGTATAACTACTATTAACTGCACTACTGTTACTGTGGGACTAATGACTATCTACTATCTAGTGTTGTAGCACAGAATAGATTAAATGGTTGTAGTGTCTGCAGCTGCTGCCATAATGTAATAATACTCACAAAATAAACAAATACCAAGGACAACAATTTTTTTTTATATAATTTGGGATTTCCATTTGAGGACTTATAATATGATAAAAACAACTATAAAGGTTCACGCATTCACGTCCATCGAGAATTCTGATAATATTCATACATATAATAAATAATGATAATGACTAATGACAAAATAATTGAAGCAATAATAACACTGACGATCAAACATTTATATTTAATACTAGTTCATAATTTATAGAATAAATGTTATATATAAATTCGGTCCAGAAGGCCAGAAATAGAAGGAAATACAAATATTGATTTGGTGAAAATTAAAATTACGTATAATAATAGGTACCTAAATACGAAATTACCCGATTACTTGAATGGTAATCGGCCAAAAAGTCCGAAAATACAAAATGTTTTATATAATTAATATTTATTTTAAAAACTTAAAAATTTTAAAATATAGACATTATATATTATACACATTATATTATTATATTTATTTTTATTTTCTTATTATCATAATATCATTTATGATTATATAATTTTAATTTACAACATATTAGAACAACAATATCAAAATGTATTTGTAACTAAATACATTTTAACATACAATGAATTTTATTTTATTTATAAACACGTCAATCTAAACAAAAGATGAGCGAGTGGGTATCGCTTTGCTGTATATAGTAGAGATGGTGAGTAGGTCACTGGTCACTATATTATTATAATGGTTGTGTTAAATTTGAATGCAATGTCAGGTAACATTGTATATTTGTATACGAAAAACCATTCTGAACGGAGATGATTTGTCAGTCAATGATAATTAGTATAGGATATATCATATTATATTATTACCTATATTTAAATTGTATAATATTATATCGTTATTTTGCGTAAAAAATTTCATAGTTCATATGCTCATAAAATTTTGAAGAAAAATTTATGGATAACCTTGTATTGGGTTGTTTAACCTTAGGTATAAATCAAAAACATTTTATGAATTTTCAACTTCAAAATTCCTTGCAAATTTTCGCAATTTTGATATATTTCGTAAACATTTGAACTTTAAATGCTTATAAACAAAAATTGTGACTAATGATTTTTGATTTTACTACGATAAGTACAACTTATAATAAACCTTGTATTAAATTTTAAAGATTTTTTGGATAGCCAATTTTTTTTTATAGTTATTTCAAAAAACAACTTAGAAAAGTCGAAAATTTCAATTGTCTATAAGTAGCTTAAAAAAATTTAATCGTAATTAGATAACGCTAATATAAACATTTTGTGAAAATTTCAAGTATTTACAATGGTTCGTTTTTGAATTACAGCAAAATCAAAAAATCGATTTTGTCGAAAAGTGGTTATGCGTAAAAATTCCCGTTTTTCCGTTATTTTTTCACGGTTTTTCCTGACGCTTTTAAAATCGACTGGCAATTTTTGACCCCTCAAAGTACCAACTATGAATTTTCCTTTTCAAAGAGGGACTGAAGTTAAAAATCAAAGCATTATTACTACTCCAAAACGTGATGACAGACACAAAAATAAATTAAAAAAAACACATTACACATCATATAGTAGATGAATATAGTAGTTGTATATAAATGAGTAAATTCAATAAAATTGCAATAAAAATTCTAAAATTGCAAAAATTGCACTTAAAACTTTTAGATTTTATAGTTCGAATATACATGACACGCATTTAAAACGTACTTACTTATAGCAATATATTGAAACAGTAGAGAAAAGACGCAAATGCAACAATATCTGTGCCCTATATTGATTACATATTTACATATATTAAAAAAATTCACACTCAAGTAATACTTACAAATTAAATAAATATAGAATACCTATAGAATATTTTATAATATTCTTACTTTATTAGTTAAATAAAGTGAAAAGTGCGCCATTATACCTCACATTTTTGTGGACGAAATTTACCTACTCCGATTATATGTATATATAAACTAGTAACCTTCTAGTTTTTTTATTTGGTCTATTAATACACATTATTTTATATTATTTATAAGTATGTAGTTATTTTTTAAATTTTAAATTATTCCCGCTCTTATATACCGTGGTAGTATTGATAACCATTGTATACCAAACTTAAAATTTAAAGTGACGCACTGACGCTTGGTGAATGACTGTGGTGTTGCCGTAGAACAAGACCTTATAACCATTATTATGTTATTACTATCGTCTGTCTGTTCATTCTGTTCCTTTTAAGTTGTAGATGTATTAGTGTTTTTCATCCGGGTCTGATCCTTGTTTTTGTTTAATTTATGTACTACCTTTGTAAGTATTATCCAGTAGCTTATATTTTGTATTTTTGTCTATTCAGGTGATTACATTTACTTCGCAACTATTTAATCAGTTAACTGTATTTGTTCATTTTAAATACTTCGCAGTATTTTGTTCTATACTTTCATGTTAGATTTGGTTAATATAAAGAATTTATCCAGCACAAGTTTATTGCATGAATTTGAATCAAATAGTCGGTATAAATATTAATGCATTTATTTTCATAGGTAAATTATTTCAGTAAAAATGAGATTGGGCGATAGAAATCGTGATAGAAGTCGCAGTCCACTTAGATCTCGGAAAAGTGGATGTAAGAAAGTATTTGTGTCGAACATACCATATGAATTCAAATGGAAGGAGCTAAAAGAGTTGTTCAAAAAAGAAGGTATATATATTTTTTTAATGAAATAATAAAAACTACTAGGTTAATTATTTAACTTTAGAATAAAATCATAATATTATAAATAATTTAATAAACTTTGTATTATGACTGCTGCGGTGGATTTATTAAAAAAGGGCCAGTCTGTAAATAGTACAAATAGTCTAATAAAATAACTATTAACGCAACATTTTTGTTTTTTATTAAATTTATTTTCAGTTAAATGACCTTAATCAATTTATATTTTATAATTAATTATACAGTAAAATCCGTTACAACAAACTCCAGAGGACCGAATTTTTTTTTCGTTATAACGGAAATTTTGTTGTAACGAAAATTTGTATAAGATCTTTATAAGCCCTGATTTTCAGCAGGGGACTTCTATGACTTTCATTGTAACGGGAATTTACTGTATTACAAGAACTACAAATTAATTAGATATATTTATAAAATTCATAGTCAACATTTTTATCATATAGCTTTGTTTTCTTTAAAATAGTAGTATTAAAAAAGAATTTTCAGAAAACAAGAAAACAACATGCAAAAATGATTAAACATTTTTTTTATAAATGTAGTTATAAAGCTATTCCTTACTTTAAGTTATCTATAATTAATAATAATATTAAAACTTATAGATGATGATGATGTATGCATTAAAAATAAATAAATGTGTATTGACTGCCAATACATGTTTGAGATATAGTTATTAATTATTATCACTGTTGACGCAAATATGACACATCCTTAGATTTATTAGAAAAAATCATATTGTATCGTGTTTTTCATATACCTCGTTAAAAAAAAAGTATTTAAGAGCTTATTCTGGGGCTCATATATCCAAAAGCTCAAAGTGGTGAAGTCCATATTTACTAATTTAGTAGTGTCTTTAGCACAACTAGAGTCAACATCGTGCAAATTCTAAAATCGATATTTATAGAGCCTCAGAATAATAGCTTCCTTCGTCCTATGGTATTTTCAAATTAACTTAAAATATGAGAAATTAACCTTTAGTGCCTAAAATAAGATCTAATTTAGATAAAACTTAATTAAATTTAATTGGCTATATAATAAAATGTATTGATTTTTTTGTTGTAGTTGGAGATGTGTCTTTTGTAGTTGTATATTCAGATGAAAAAGACAAATCTAGAGGTTGTGGTACAGTTGAGTTTGACAGAGCAGATTCAGCTCAAAGGGCGATCGACAAAATGCATCGTTTTGATATAAATGGGAGAAAATTAGTAGTTAAAGAGGTATTTATTAGAAAAAATTATATTATAATATCAAATTAATTGTATTTTTTAATTTGTTGTAGGATGATATTGAAAGAGATAAGAGTGGACGTCCACTACCAAATGGACCTCGCAGTAGTGGTGGTGGTGGCGGTGGTGGGGGCGGTGGTGGAGGTGGTGGCGGCGGCGGCGGTGGTGGTAATATCCCAACTAGCATCAGAAGTGCTAGTAGAATGCCTGTATCAGATGATTTTCAATGGGATAATACGTATGGACTATCACCACAATTTTTAGAATCACTCAATATTCGTGGGCCACTCATCAATCGAATTTTTGTCGCCAATGTAAGTTAAAAAAATTCTTCAAAATATTTTAAATGTTTAATTTGATGTTTTAATTTTTATTTAGCTTGATTACAAAGTTGACGAAAAAAAATTAAAAGAGGTATTTAAACTTGCTGGACGTGTATTAGAAGTTGAAATATTTTCAGATAAAGAAGGAAAAAGTAAAGGATATGGGGTAGTTGAATATAATCATCCAGTTGAAGCAGTTCAAGCTATTTGTATCCTTTGATAGTCTTTATGTTTAACTTTTTTACTTTTAATGAGTAATTATGTTTCAATATTTCTTAACAATTACCAATAGCTATGTTCAACAATCAATTTTTATTTGAACGTCCAATGTCTATACGTCTTGATCGTACAGATAAAGACCCATTAGCAAGACTTCCCGAAGGCTTGAAATCAATAGGAATGGGTTTAGGTGCAGGTGGAGCACCATTGCACGATGTTGAAAGTATGTTTTGATAAATTTAAATTGTAAGAAATAATTATTTTTAGTTAAAAACTATTTAAAAGATAAATTAATTTTTCTCTTAAAATTTAATTAAATTAAATGTTAGTGTGTGGTATAAATAATAATTATTAATACTAAATTAAAATGTGAACAATACATTTTTATGTTCACCACATATGTATGTTTAAATTTTTTTTAAAAAAATACTTTTTACATTTTATATATGCTTAGACTGGAATAAGAAAATAACCAGTTATGCACGATGGGCAGGGGAAAAACAATTTTCAAGGTTGCCTAAATGTTGCTACTAATGTCCATGTCATGAAAACACCATATTTCGAATGTCACTCTCCGTGCAGACAATGGTTCTCATTTTATTGTGACCCCCTATTACAGTCTGTAAGGCAGCGCATAACTATTTATTGTACAATTTTAAATTATATTGTTTGATAACCACTAAACAAATAGTTCTCCAATTTTTGTGATGAGGACTACAGTAATATAGAGCAATCAAATATCAGCTGCACAATACAACTATCACCTGGTCACCTTATTCCAGTCTGGGTATACTTATTTTCCCTTTCAGTATAATTTATATATTTCAGGTTAAAATTTAAAAAAAAAAATGCATCACTGAAATAAATAAAACAATTTTGATTAATAGTTTATATTTGGGGGGGAGAGGAGGACAGAGTTCCATATTATTAAGATCTAACTAAGTGATTGATATTAAATAAATATATAATATAAATTTGTTAATTTATTCAATACTCTATTGTGTTTCGAGTATCATTTTGATAAACATTTAACTTAATTTTTGTAATTAACTCAGATATTTATTTTTTACAGGAAATCTCCCATCAAATAATACTTCACCTAACCAATCTCAGTCATTATCTACGCCTGTCAATACATCTGCTTTAGCTGTATTAAGTGGATTGAGTGCTGATAGATTAGGTATTGAGACTCAGAATCGACGTTCTCGTAAGTAATTCAAGAAATTTTAATTTATAGATTTTAAATGTGTTTTGGTTTTATTAAGTTGGTGGAGTTAACGGACTGGGAAATTTAAGTGCTAGTGATTTGGGCATTGGAACAAGTCTAGGGGCTGCTTTTGGATCTGGTATGAATACTAGTGGAGCTGGATCGATGAATAGTTCTTCACTACATCAAAGTAATTTATTTTAATTTCATATATATTTATATATATATATGTGTGTGTGTATATATATTATAGATATTTAAAAATACTAAATTATTTTTAGAGTTATTTTAAAATGTTTAGTAGTTTACCATAAATTTTACTGTTTAAATATGTATTAGTATTTTACTTCATTGATACTTGTAAACGTATTATTTATTATGATAATCAACTTGGGGTTTATTTATTCATCGCATTGTTTGCCTTTTACATATTAATTTTAGAATTTATTTTTGTATTATGTTGGTAGAAATGGTTATCAAATTTGATGACCTTAATATGTTTTTCATTACCAAATCAACTTCGATTTCATATTATTAACAATAAGCAAAAATACAATTGCATTATTATGATTTTAGATTTGAATGGAGTGGCAAATGTATAGATTTTACAATGTTTTTTTTTAATCTATCACTTTGTTGCTTTGAAGCAGTTAAGAAATATTCTTCATTTTTTTCAACTTTATGGGTGGTCTATGTTAGCTAATTGAATCTAGTTGATATTTTGGGGTTTCAAAAGTAAATTAACCCTAGTAATTTTGAAAATAACCAAAATGAAAATACTGATAACATATTAACGTTCATTTGTTATTAATATATTTACTATTTACTATTTTAACTAATTAAGAATTGTAAGACAATTTCCCTAATTAAATTTATATATTTCAAAACAATATAGAAAAATAAGGCCAATGGGTGGGGGGGGAAGGAGGATATTTATTTTCAAATGCAATGTTTTCAACTAAAATTATTTCAATCTAATTATTAATTGTAAAATAAATTACTATAATAGCAATATAAATATATTTAAATTTAGTTAGTAATGTAAGCTGATAAACTGTCAGCTCAAAATCTCAATGATTTGTCGTTGAATTAAAATTTAACATATACATTACAATGACTTATTTAAAGACAAGGTAAACTCTACACCTATTGTAAGACTATAAATGATAACTATTACCTACCTTCTCCTCTTTTTGTTTTGTTTTAATTTGTTAATTATTTACATATATAGCTTTATAATACATATGTTTATATAAATGTTTTAATTTGGTGAATATTTATTTTAGATTCACTTGGTGGTCGTGATTATGATTCTTTATCACTTGGTGTACGAAATTCAAGTAGCGGCGGTGGTGCTTTTGCTGCAGACTTTAGATCCGGATTGGGTAATTATTTGTTCTTTAAACTTTTGTACAAATTTTAATTTAGTCAGTTTTATTGAGGAATCCAATTGCTGACGTTCCATTATTAATTAATCTTAAAATGACTATTATTTGTAGGTGGAGGTGATATGCATATGGGTATGGGTCCAAAAAAATCTGACACAATCATGGTAAAAAATTTACCATCAAATACAACATGGCAAAGCTTAAAGGATTACTTCCGTGACTGTGGAGACATAAAATTTTCTGAAGTTGGAAGTAAGGGATTTGGAATTATTCGATTTGCATCTGAATGGGATGCTGAAAGAGCAATAAGTATCCTTTTTATTTAAAATGATTTTATAACAATTTATGTATCGAATATGTAGATATTTTAGTTTATAGATGTATAAAGTTATACATTTTTTGTTATGACAAAATGACAATTCTTTTTTAATATTATTGATAGTTTATAGGTAAATCTTTTAGGAATCACATATTATCCATTTGCAATTTTTATCATAATACAGTAAAATTCGCTTATTACAATGCCATATATAACGATATTTCGTGTAAAACGATTCCAAGCAATGTATTTGGTTGGTTTTATGTTATGTGTAGTACTTTTATTCGTATATAATGATATCGGTTATAACGATAATCCGTATATAGCAATGTTATTTTGAAACAAAAATTGGTTTTTATAATCGTCTATAGGTAACAATTAATAATACATGTAGTAAATTTGATTTTGTGATGTTCTTTTGACCAATGAAGAAGAAACTGTCAAGTCTATTTTGAATACAAATGATGAAAGTGAACAAGCTGATGACGAGATCGAAGAAATCGTGTTTAAAGTACCATACCATCTATTTCGGTAATGTATTTTTATATTGATCAGGTGTGTACTTTTGTTTCGGTAAACAGTGATATATATATATGCTAGAAGCATCAATGGCATTAAACAACTATTTATAATCCGGATATACCGAAGTTCGGTTTTAACGATCAGATTCCCTAGGTCCCTTAATGTTTGTTATAAGCGAATTTGACTGTATAAATATGAAACTTACATTTCTGGTATAGTAACCTTATTTGTATTCATTACATAAAAATTATTGATGAATTAAACTTTTATAGTATACACTTGTCAATTTAAATAATAATAAACAATTTAATTTCCTTAACTATAAAATTTTCAGCTTTAAAAAATTTGTCAAGATTTGATGGTCATCTTATTGAAGTAGTATATTTCTAACTACAAGTGTAAGTAACCATTATTATAACTCAAAAATAATACATAATTTTAATAAAAATACTAGTGTAATAATTAATGTATTTAGGCTTATTTAATTCAATATTTATTGTAACATAATTATTGTCTTTTTTTTGTCTACTGAAAATGTAGGCTTAAAATATTTTTCCAATAGGCTAATGACTGTGTGTGTTTGTGTTTTAGACATCAGTACTGTTTAAAAAATAACTCTTGGAGATTATAAGACATCTTATTCTTGGTCTATTTTTATATTTTTTGATTTTACAATGTCTGTGAGTCAATATCTTCTTTTACGATTTCAAGAATTCAGAATAAAATTGAATTAGTTTGTAAAATTGTCTTTTTTTTTCATAGTTTGTATTCTTAGTGGTGTGTGAGAATAAATGACAAGATCAGATTTATGACATTTTAATTGGTTTGTTATTTTTATATTTTGAATTTGTTTTCCTCAACCTGTGTGTTTTACACCTTATTTATATGTCTCACTTTGACATAGCATATTTATTTATCTTATACATTTGATGGTATGTGATGTATATGATTCTATCCTTGAAATTAGAAAAATACAGTTTGTATTCAGAATCAAAATCAATTAAAAATATCTTGAGATGCAACTAAATAATTTTGAAACAAAATTATATGATGTGTTGATTTAACAGAATAAAAGTTTATTTTATTTGACAATACATATTTCAAAGTTCCATAATATATCAACTTCTTAATGCATTTTTCATAGTGTGAAAAATGTATAATTGATTTAATTATATATAATTTGAGTTGAAGTGTATAATATATTTAATATTGATTTATAATGTAATAAAAACAAATATAAGTATGTAGGATAATGGTTCCTAACTCGTGGCCCACGAAGTTATTCTATATGTTACAAATTTTTATAATAAAACAAAATATAAAAAAAAAAAGTAAAATTATTACAAAATACAATTTTTATTAATTTATAAATTCCAAAAATACATTAATAATAAAAATAAAAAATATATTAAAATATTTCATACTTCTTTGTAATGTGTAATTTGAGCTTGTGTTAGTTAACTAATTTAGCGTACTAATCAAATTAATGTGCACCTCAATCTGTAATCTTTTCAATAATCAATAAAAGATAAAAAAACAAGTCTATTATATACCTACATATATATTATATGTCTACTATAGTCTATTCAGAATAAGAGTGGTATTGGGCGGCCGACTTGTGCATATAGACATGGCTTTGTTCTGAAGGTCGTCATGGTGGGAGATGCATCTAATTGTCTACAATGAAAATTGGTCATCTACCGGTACCGCTCTTATTCTGAATAAATTATATGTGTAACAAAGTTATATTTTTTTTAGATTAAGATTGAGATTTTATATTTAGCGGCCCGCTCAAAGATAGTTGCTAACCGAAATGGCCTGATGAGGAATAAAGGTTGGGCATCACTGATATAGGATATTATATTATAATTTTGATAAATATGCTTTTAACTTTTATTATTGATATATAATCTAAAAAAAAAAAAAAATTAAATTGTTAAAATAATAATAATAATAAACATAAATTTGTTAAACTCGTTTTTTTTTAAACTATATTAAATTCCATATTCAGAAAATATATTTTTAAAGTACTTTTATGGCAGAATTTCTTATTTTCCATTGTGCACATAATTATAGTGTTAACCAACATTTTGATAATCATATACTTTTAAAGTACTGATTATGAATAGTTTAATATACAGAATATGAAAGCTAGTGTATACATTAAAAAAAGAACTTACATTTTGTTTTGTTATTGTAAAAGTATAATTAAAAGTGATATGTTTGTTTTACTTATCACCATAATTTACTATTGGAGAATAGTCTTTAGTATTTGTATACTTATACTAGGTATTTTTTTTTATTGTTTTGTATTTGGAACACCCATGGTAATTGAGGTGACCCTATTTTTCAGTCATTGTGCAATTATTATTTATTATTTATGGAATCCAATACTTCATATTGTTAATAATTTTTTTTTTAGAAATAAGGTTTTTTTGAATTCAGAAAAATTATGTTTTTCATATAAGTGAATAATTCATTTATTTTTTGTCATCCTTTTAATTTAAATTTATTATTCTATTATAATATAAGATATTGACAGAAATATAATTGTATGTATTATTTATTGTTTAAAGAAAAACAAATTCTATCTATAAAGTATACTTATCTTTCTATTTCTTTATTGGTAGAATGTAAGTGAATTCAAAAGTTGCACCTTTGTTTATTCAATGCTGTTGTACTATTTTAAATTTAATAATGTTCCGGTTACTATGGTTGATTTTGAGTGATCTACATGCTCGATCATTGCATTTAAATTTTCTAATAGAGTTCAAGTTTTTTTTTATATTAGGCCTTCTTTCACTGTCCTCTAGTTGTATTTTACTGTTTTGGAGTTTAAAACAAGTAAGTTATTATATTATTTTTTTTTTTGTCTCACGGTTCATTTAAGTTTACATGTGTATAAATAAGTTTATTTTCAGAGCAATTTTATTGAAGACTTATTGACAACGATTAAAGCCATTTTGACAACTCTCAGTTTGATGTTGTATTTTTTGTCTTGTGCTTACAACAGGCATAACATACGTTTATGTTATGTAAAATGTTTGGACGTCTTGTCCTACAACAAAAATACATGTTTAAAAATGTCCTCTGTATTTATCATAAGTGGTATACATTTGTTTTGGTTTGTTGTGTTTTTTGTCAACTCAGTGATGACCCAAGAGCCTGCCATCAATCTAGTGCTTCATGCTCAAGATTTTCTCTGTTTCATGTTTGAAATGCAATTTTATGTGATCCTTTTGCTGGTGAAATCATCGCTTGAAATGGTCACTCATAGGATATCCAACTTTTTTCATATGATCAAGGTAGAACGATATTAATCAAAGATAATTTATTTGTTAGTTGTTCATAATTTGTTTGTTAAATCTTGAGTTTAATTGTTAATTGAGTAAGATTGAAACAATTCTCAAGATTTAATAGAATTATGCTAAAAAGTAAACCAGTTGATTAAAATCAATTATGAATTATATTGTTTTTCAAATTATTTATTAATCGATGATTTATATTTGAAAAAAAAGGAACACACAATTTTTTACAAATCTTCACTTATGATCTATTTCTTCAGTTATTTGCGATATAAATAATGATAATTATTAGTAATTATTGTATTTATTTCACAGGTCAACTATGTTTAGTGTGTACAATAAACCACCAACTAAGTAGTATATAGAATTGATATTTAATTTTAAGTCTATTTTTTCTATACCTAAAATTTTAAACATGCCAAACAATTTATTGACATAAACTAATTAACTATAACTTATATGTTATAAGTACATTTAACACTGAATAAACAATATTAGAATATTTTTATTTGTTTACACACAGGAAAACAAAATTGATACAAAACTTATTTTGCCAGATTACTTTGCAAATTGTTTAGAAGATACTAGATTGTTACATATGGAGATATTTGACATGATGGTAAATGTTAATAAAATTTATGGTCTTAATACATTAACCATAATTATTCAATCAAGAATTTTGTTTGCCATTTACTTGTATTCATATATTACAAGTTTTTCATTAATTGAACTTGTAGAAAGTATTGCAACATTTCAAAGAGTTGCATTGCTGTGTTATTGCAGTGAACTAATCAAACGAAATGTTAGTTATAAATAATAGTAATCAAATTATATAATTTTATAAGACTAAATAGTTTTCAGGAAAATATTATTAAAAGTATGGTTAATGAAATGGATACAAATTTATTGCCTGGAGACAATTATAAGCAACAGGTGTGAATTTTTTTTAGATTATAGATATGTTTTATTGATAATTTATTTATTTTTTTCTTTAGAGACTTTTATTTAATCACCAAGTACAAAAATTGAAGTTTGATTTGGATGCTTTAGAAATGTTTCCAATAAATTTAGAAACACTTCTATCTGTAAGTTGAAAATAACTAAAATAGTAAAATTCAATACTTTTAAATACGATAATATTAGAAGGCCAATGTTAATTTACCAGTTTCAAAATTAGGTTTATCAATTTTATTCTATAAAATATAATATATTAACATTTATTTAAATAATCAGCTCCCCCTCCCTTAGACCTGAAATTAGTGTTTTATATCTGGTATTATACAATTATTGACATTGCCGTATTTAAATTTAAAAGTAAGCTTGGTTAATATTTAATTAATTAATAAAAATTAAAAGTTAATATTTTAAAATATTCCTATTTTCTTAACAGTTTCCACAAAAAAAAAAAACATGTAAATGTATTACAATTTCTAGTAACACAGATAAAGAAAAAAATAACAAATAATTGTCTACAAATAGACGAGCCGCCTTCCAAGAGTTAAATTTTAAAGTATTTGCTAAAATGTACTTAGGTATTAGGTTATAAAGGTTATATCATTGAAATCTATATTATGTTATAGACTATGTTGTATTATTCAAGCCCAGATTAAGGGGGACAAGGGACACATCCTTGGGGGCCTATCTTGATCTCCAAAATATATTTTTTTAATGAGTTTAAAATAGTTTAAAAAAAAATATTTTAGCGGGTATAGTAGCTAATTAATAATTATTCAATAAAAATGTTCTAATAAATATTAAATTGATATTCTAATAGTTGATAGCATAGTTATAATTGATATTAGGTATTATTGATCTATTCACATTAGGTACCCATATATAATAATAAAATAATTTTACAAAAAATCATTGCAGAAAGAATTCCCAAATATTTTAATTGCTCTTAAATTATATTTAACTATCCCAGTGGCCAACTGTTTGGCCGAAAGAGCATTTTCCAATTTAATAAGAATAAAAAAATAAATATAGAACAAGCCAGACTCAAGAAAATTTCATCATTAAGGATATTGTACTCAGCAAATTATATTTTGCAATTGATTGATTTCAATGAAACTACAACCATTTGCAAAAGAAAAACATATTAAATTATAATTCTTTTGTAACAAATACAGTGTTTTATATATGTATATAATAAATGATTACATAATTATTAATTTATATAGCATTATATTTATATTTTTTGTATTGTACAAAAGTAAACAAATAATATATAGTCTTTAGAATGTAGTGATACAATTTTTTTGAAGTTAAAGTTTTATGAGGGCCCACTAAGTTTGTGGTATCCTGGAGCCCAATCAATCCTTAATCTGGGCTTGAGACTTGAGTTCAATTAGTTATGTATAATGTGTTCACAATATTAGGTACCACTAAGTATTCCAATTATGTAGTTGGATGACTACCGAATTATCAGATCAGTTTTTAGAGTGCTAAAGTAAACATTTTGTTAAAATGTTTTTATGTTATTTCTACCCTTTCAGTTCATTTATGCACAAACATATTAGTTTTTTCTATTTATTCAGACTATTTAAATTTTGCATTTTAGTAAACAAATGTTTTTTTACGTCTTCTCTATGACTATTACTGTAATGTATATGGTCATTTAATAATATCGGGAATATTTCAAGTATGAAATGTATTTGGTTACAATATCAATTATTTGTAAATTTAAACTTGCTCTAATTTTGCAACCAAAAAAAAATTGTGTTTCTAAATTTATAGAATTAATAAAATAAATTTTATTAAAAACAAAAAATAACATTGCACATTGCAAGATTAACATTTTCTCATAATGTTTACTTTTATATTTTTTATAACTTCTTAAAAAGTCCATTTCCAATTGGTGAACAGATTGTATATATTATTTATATAATTAGAATATAATTATATAATATGTATATGCATAGATATTATCATTTATCTAATGTTTTGATGTATACACACTATAAAGTATTAATTGATTTTTTCAGATATTAATAACTACTGCCAGTTATCTTCTTCTATTCAGCCAATTAAATTTAACTTTATAGAGTTAAGATTAAACTGTATCTTTTTCAAATGTAACTTATTTATATAATCTTATAAATATAATTTGTGTTTATTGATTGTAAAAATAAAAATATTTACAGATTGTACAAATTTTAAATTAAAAAAAAAAATTATTTATTTATTTATTACTAAAAAATGTTTAATTATTTTAATAACCATCTAGTTAGTCTTGTATAAGTAATACATACTTACAGTTAAATAAGTATTATGAAATAGTTATTTAACAAACAAATTAGGAAATAAAATTCTGATTTATTATTGCGATAGCATTTTCTGAACTAAGTCACATGAAATCTCGTTTTTTACTGAATTCATAAATATTCTATTAGAAGAATATGCAAAATAAAAATATCAAACGAAATGTAGGATCAAATTAAAGAAATAATTAACATTTTTTTTTAGAGAAAGATTATTTTTATATTTAGCTGTTTTATGAATATTTACAATTTATATACAATGCCATGGTACAATTGTACATATATATCAATTTATGGATATAATTATAATGTAGTTTTAAATTACATACATAGGAAATTGCTATTATAACCAGAGAGTAAGAAATAAATGAATGATTGGGTAATATTAGTATATACTATTAATTATTAAATTGGAAGGCAATAATAATATGATTATTATTTATGGTGATCATAATATATATTTATATATATTGGTTGCTATATAGTACCAATAGTACCTATAATTGTTATTAAAGTATAAATATACAATTATTTTATTTGTTGCAAGGATCAAGTCTAATTTAAATTTTTATAATAAAATAAATAGAATATAAAACAATATATATATATTATGTATATTATGTATAATAAACTAATTACAATTGAATATACTATTGGTATTGCATAGTAATGTATACATTAAATATAATAAATTATTAATTGTTTATTTTTATTATTACCCAAATACAATAAAACCGTATATAAAAAAAAAAATAATAACAATCAACTATACAAGAGCATCTATAACTATGGATTATTTAACATAGGTAATTAAAATTGGTTTATCAAACTAAATTTTAAAAATTTTAAATACCAGTCATTAATTTACTAAAACAAAACCATAAGAAATTTTTTTGATACCTTCCATAATAAGATCACTAATATAAAAATTCCAATAACAAATATGAACTTGATTAACAAAATTTCTGTAGGAACTTTAACTTCTTTTACTAATTTATTATTTAACAAATATACCATTTTACTTTCTTTTAATAATCTAAGTTTGGTTTCATCATCTAATTTTTCTGCCAAAGCGTTCATTTCATTCCGTAGTTGATTCTTTGCTTCTCTTACATTAATATCAAAGTAAAATGCTTCAGATCCTTTTCCGTCTGAGAAAGCCATTCTTTGTTTAGCCATCAGTATTTGTCCACCAGATAAAATGCCCATATACATATGATATATAAATGGTGATAGTAGTACGTGATTTTCATTTTCTAAACATAATAAGTAGTTGGAATATTCAGCCATGGCTTTAGTTATTCCAGATGGCCATTTTTCTCCTAAATAGTGTCGCAAGCTGCTTTCAAATGGTTGTGTACGTAATAAACCATTAATTTGTCCAAATTTATGTAAATTATAATTTTCTTCCTTTTTCATTGCAATCTCTAGATACTGATATACAACGTAAAATCGTCGTAATCCTTCTACCCATACTTTGCTATCTGTCATACCTGAAATGTACAATCATAATTTGTAGTTATTTATAAAGGAGATTTTATCTTAATTTCTAGAAAATGTTTTAAGTAAATAGAATCAAATAATAGAATAAATTATCAAGATGGGTTAGTGACAGTTAAGGATATTATAAGTAAGAGAAAATACATTCACATAAATTATTAGTAGCATTTTAAATTTTAAACTGAAGTAATAGAGATAGTTTCAAATTAATAATGGTTATAAATCTTTGAAAATATTTCATCATGTTTTAAATTAAATCTTTAAAGCCAATATTTTTTCATATAATAACCTCTCATAAATTTGATGATGATGGGCACTTATGAGATCTTATATTAAAATTAACCAAAAACTATTCTACTCAGTAACAATTTACAGTGTTCTACAAGTTTGGCACCCTCTCAATCAGTCTTAATGGCTGAGACAATCCACTATTTCTGATACTCATATCCATAAAACCCAAACATTTGTCACACTTAGTATGTATTTTGTGTTTAGTATTAGGCCAACCTATTATGCAATTATAAAGTAATTTTAACAAAGTTGTAGACTGGTGACTTATAAATGAGTGAATTAAAATGTTTAATAGCATTAAAAATTAATATTGGCAGAGTCCAACAAAGCAGTAATAATATAGTGTTTGTGTTTTTAAAAACCATTTAGAATGTCTTGTTTGTTGGAAAATTCTAGATTTTATTTTAGTAAAATATTAGAACAGGTATTAATAAGAATATTTTAATTTTAAATTAGCTAAATGTATTTATTTGTTCTAGAAGAAATTCATAATAAAACAATATAACTGTACCAATATAAATTTTAATTAATTATATAGCAATTAAAAACTAAATGTATTACCGATGGTCATTTTTGCATTAATTAAGGCATCACTAATTCGATGTTCTTTTCTTGTAGCCTTTCTCATTCGCTCAGTAAACTTGATTTCTTCAGTTGCTAAAGATGGCGGATTTTTATTATTTTCATTATTTTCCACTTCAGTTGACATAATTATCAAATTGTCTATTTTATAATAAAGATTGGGTTAAGTTAAAACAGTAATACTAAATTCAAAATTAAAAACAAATTGTACTTCATTACTAATATTAGGAATTAGAATTGTTTAGATGATATCACAAATTCATAACATAGACACAGTCACACGGAAATACAGAATCAGTTCTGTGATAATAATAAATTATTATAGTTACACAGAATAAATTAATATTACCTAAAGAATAAATAAAATGTATTTTGTGCTATAATCATAGATATAGATATTGCTGTTGCTATAATCATAAATAATATATATTATGTAAGCACAGACCACTGACTGACTATGAGACTAAAATACATGGATTGCTAAAATATCAGTAATAAATAATAATATTATCATACTTATTGTGGCGACCCACATATGTTGTTATCGTGTTGTTAACGGTAGCACAGCGAACGTTCCTTTTTCCTCCATGATACGGCTGGACCCAATCTGCCGTTTTCTTTTCGTACCAGTTCCTACTCGTTTACCATTCGCTGCGCACCGTCGTTCTCTTATTTTAGTTTAGCAATACCGTTACACTTATTGTTTTATTTGTTTTGTTAACATTGTAATAAATTAATATTTTGTTATTTTTGGGCTTTAATAAACTCAAGAAACGTTATTACATAATTGTTTGCTTAATTAAATTATTGGTTTATCATAGTCGACCTTAGGACACTAAGATAACCCAAATTATTGTAGATAATATACTATCATTACTATCTAAAGTCTATCTTTATATTGTTTAGATGTAGATAACATAATATCTTCTCTACACTACTTTGTAGTGTATTCGTCGTAGGACTACCGACTAGGACAGGTAGTTTAGCCGTTTAGGTTCCTCATAGCACAGTGCCACAGTCGCATCTCACATAGACAATAGAAGATATAAATATTTACAAATGTCATATTACTCATATTATATAGGTTGACTGAAGCAAAGTGCGCATGTATTTGTGACTCCTTAAATTTTAAGTTCTCATAATTCATCAATAACTTTCTAAAAATTAAAAATCAATAATATCAATCTTGATCAAGATAATATAATTATGTAATACTATTATTATTTTTTTAATTGTATTAAAAAATTATTATTGAGGTATTGACAATTGTATAATTTGAAATTAAACATTGAATAAAATTCAATTTACATTTTTATAGTTTACTTATTATCATTTTCAGGTATTTATAATATCATAAACTAAGATTTTCTTAATTAATGTCGTTCGTTATAATATCAATAATATTTTGTTTTACGATTTTATATAATAGGACTAATAGGAGTGATATATAGGTATAGGTAATTCTGTAATAAAACTAAATTTAATTTTGTTATTGCTTTCCAAATACCAAAGACAGCGCTGATAGTTTATCAGCCAGCAGACTATATCGCTAATTACATTTCATAATGTTTTTTGATATTTCTATCAAATTTATTTATTTTGTAATTAGTATTATGGTAGGTTGATTTAACTTTTACCAAAACATTGCATTCATTTTATTACTAATATTTAATCATTATAACAATAAAACATAAATTGGAATTATTTTTATTAAAATTAATTATTTCTATTGTATGTAAAATGAGTAATGACACTGAAAAAAAAAACAAATCCTAACTTTGGAGATAAATGCATGAGACTGAAAGTATTTTATAAAACAATTCTATTTCAACCCAAGAAAGGTTTTAACTTTTAAAGGAAAATTTATTTAGTGAAATGCCAATAAATGTCATAAATTGAACAAAAATAACATGGTAAATATTTTATACTTTTATAAATGAACTAAAGAACTACATATTACCTTGAAATCAATAGATTTTCACTTGATATGTGTAATGTATAATATACTAGGATGATTTTTTTAAATGGACATGTTGTAGTATGATCTGTGTACTATTTTAATACATTTTTTTTTGTTTTTCCTGCACTTTTGAAAATTACTGACCAACCATTCATTTCCCACCAGAAAAGTTGCCTATTGAAGTTGAAAATAAGTTTCAACTGTTCACAGTTTTTAATAAAAATAAAATAAATACCCATTGTAAAATAGGTATAATCAATACATTAATTACTATAGAATACTATTGCTATTATTATTATAGAACTAATAATATAATTGACAAAATTAATTATATTAATTTGTATAAAATAAATTAGTTTCTTTTTCCTAGATTAATCATTACCACATGTACTTACATTGTCTATATTATATTATTGTTAATAACTTTTGAATATCATATTTAATTTTATTTACTATGTTAAACAAATGGTTAATATACTAGTAGGTAATATAATAAATTATTAGAGGAAAAATATGACAATTAATTTTATAATAATCTTAAGAAGTTAAGAAGCATTTTTCTGTGTATAATGCATATATTAGTATATATGCTATATAGTAAAGTGCTGTGCTAAATTTGGTCAAACAGCTGTTTTTTTCGAACATTTTAAATTGTCATCTGATTAGGTCAAAAAACGTTTTGATGGTAAGCGGTAAGGCCACGATTTAAGATAATATTATTTTAAATTGTGCTATTGTCTAAACTTAGAATTTTGAAGGTAGACTGTGATTTTTGCATAAAACTACTATAATATTATCACAATATTGCGCAGCAATAGTGGTATCTCACAGAATAAATTCAGAAAATTTTTACAGGCTGCTTAATATATTGTATATTAACCATAGACCTTACCTTAGTAACTAATATGTAATCTAATAGACCGTGTATATTCGTATCTAACTTCAAACTGACCTTGATAATATTGATTTTTTTTGTTGATAATCCGATAAAGGCGTTCTGAGTTCTGAATTTCTGATTCTGATAAGAAAGTCCAATTATATGAGAAAAATAAAATAAATAGATGAATATTTATTAATTGATGTAAAGATGAAAAAAATACCCAAAGGCTAAAATGTTTTAATTAACATTTGCTTTAAATTGCTGGTGAAATGATACTGTATCAATGTATTAATATATATGTTTAAGATGAAAAAAATATCATTTGAGAACTTAAATTCATAGATTTGATCACTAATATTTGGCACAAAAAGTCAAAATGTAAGAGTAATAATGAGTATCTCTACATTTGAAGATTAATGGATTAGAGCCTAGAGGTAAGGTTATTCAATTTATTTTAAAACTAGCTTTTTACATATTTTATGCTTAATATTATTATAAGATAGATAAAGGATCTAATAAAGTAGTCTTGTCATTTTCACAAAAAGATAGTTTTTTTCAAGCAATTAAACTATTGACTTAATTTTGCAGAGTATAAACATTATTTTTAACCCCAATGTTAATCTTAAACATATCTTAAGTAAAACACTTGCTTAAGATTATAAAAGTTTGATCAACCTAAATAGATAATAATTTTAATATTTAAAAACAATCTTAAATTATTTGTTGATATTATTTAGTTTTTTATTAATGGTTGACTAAATAATTAGTTAGGTTTCAGAAAATGAATTTGATAACAACTAAAATATGAAATAATATTGATTTTAGTCTAAATACATTTTAATTTTTTTTTTTACAACTTTTTTCATATTTTAATAATGTTTTGAATTTTTTTAGATATTTTTATTTTACCAACAATGAATATCATGCGAAAATTACGTGGCAGTAATACTGCCACATCTACAACTGGTGAAAATTCTCGTCTATTTGAAGATGATTCTGATCAACACACTGCTCTTGGTTTAATGCATTTAAAGAAACTTTTTACTGATTATATTCATACATCACACCTGTTAACTGATAAAGAACGTAGTATAAAATTGTATACTATGATTCCTTTATTTTGCAAAGTAACTAATTTTATTAAATTAAATAAGATAAATTATTATAAAATGTTAACATTATTTTTTAATAGGTTTTTGGCAGAAGTTCTTGTGCTGAAATTATTGAAAAATTTTGTGACATTAATAGCTGGTGCTCAGAAATGTCAGCCCTTATGGTTGCAGAAATCCGACAACGTGCGTCTAATCAATCAACAGAAACAGCTAGTAGAGCTATTGCTAGTTTTTTAGAAATAGAGAACTGTGAAGAATCTAGTAATGGGTGGATGCTTTTATCTACATTAAACTTATTAGCTGCAACTAACCAACCCTCTCTTATAAAAGTATATTTAATAATTAAATAGGTTTGTTTTTTGTACTACTTATTTATTTTTATTTTAGATAATGGTATCTGCATCTCTTCCATCAACATTAGTAAAATGCTTGTATCTTTTTTTTGACTTACCTCCTTTGGAGAATGAGGATAAAAAAACTGATCAAAGTGATTTTACTCCAAAAGAGCGTCGTATTTTGTTACAAAAAATTTTTGTACAAATATTAGTAAGATTGTGTAGTAATCATTTACCAGCTGAAGAATTAGTCACTAAAGATGATTTATCTTTATTATTCTCTGCTATTACAAGTTCGTGTCCATCTTACAATGCTGTTTGGAGGAAATCTTCTGCTGAAGTTCTAATAACAATTTCACAACATGGAATCACACCAAAAGTTATACAATATATTCATGGTATGTATGTTTTTAAATAGAATTTATTTTTAAAGTATGAAATATTAATATAATATCAATTAAAGTACTTAATTTTAAAATAGGAAAAAACTGTATTGAATTATGTGTTGAAAATATGCGACAATGTGCAGATTTAAGTCCATTAGAAGTAGTTGATATGTTTGTTACTGTATCTTATTTTTTAAAAGATTCATCAGAAATATCACAAGTATTACTTGATGACTTTAATACAGCACAAGGTTATACATTTTTATCAGACTTTCTTATAAGGTAAACTAAAAATATTTGTTTTCTGTTCTGTAGTTAATTTTTAACTCAATGAAATTAAATAATGATTTATTTAAAAAAATAATATTTCCCTTATTGTGATAATTTTTAGTTTAGAAAATGACGAATCCAGTGAAGCCCTTGAAGCAATGAGGAATCTTGTTTTGATAATTGCATCTCTTTCTATGAGTGGTTATATTGAACTAAAACCAAATCAAGAACAACCAGACTCATTGTTACAACTTTTAGGATTTACTTTACCTCAACCTACTGGGCATGGTTAGGATAAGCATATCTGTTATTTGTGTTCTCATATGCCTTATATATTTTATAATCAAATAATTTTCTTTAGGTCAAAGTGTACGGAATATATGTGCATTCAATGTTCTCCAAACTACATTTATTCGTTCTGATTCTAGTGCGTTATGTTGTACAATTCTTGATGCAATATCAAATGTGTATCATTCTGATAATGCCAATTATTTTATATTAGAACCACAAAATACATTGCCACAATTTACTGAACACATACATTTAAAAAATCAACAGATACAAGATAAATTTTTCAAGCTCTTAGAATTTATTGTATTTCAACTTAATTTTGTTCCAATTAAAGAATTAGTTTCAATGGCTCAGTTATTAAAAACATTTAGCTCTACAGAATGTACTAGAGTCTGTTTACAGACTCTATTAAATATACTTAAGCACAATAATACATTTAAAGATGTATTTAGAGATGTTGGAATACTTGAGGGGTTATCAAACAATTTAAGGAATTATACTCAAGACTATCTCTCGGATTGTGAATCAAAAGGTAATATTGTAATTATTGTAAATTATTTTTAGGAAAATAAATTTTAGAACTGGTGAAATTTAAAAATATCTTAAATAAATGGAAATTCTATATTTATTATTGTTATTATTAACACATTATATTGTGATAATATACTTTTTGTTATTTTAAGATGAGAAACATGATGGTGATCTAAAACGTGTGATAAACTTAACTGCAGAATGTTTAGTTAATCTTATGATGTCTTCGCCAAAAAATTGTAAAGTTTTCAAAGAATGTGGCGGTGCTCAAGTATTATATATTATACTTGAATATCCATCAACTCGTCAGTATGCTACAGGTAATTTTTCTTAATTTTTCTTTATTATTAAAAAAAACTAGAAGTTTGATTTAATACTTGTCTTTTTGTAATACTTAGCTATATTAAGAGAAATGATATTAAGCACTGGTGGTGAAGAAGAAATGTCTACACTTTTAGGCACCCTACATACAACTGACAATACTTGTTTGCCATTAAAATCTAGTATTTTAAAATTATTTTTGAGTTGTATGAAGGAAAGTCACCGTACAAGAACCATGTTTCGCAAAGTAGATGGATTTGTTTATGTAATAAGTGCATTAGTGTCTATGGAAGGCTGGTTTTCAGATGAAAAATGTGTAGATCACGAAGCTTTAAAATTTGCTTACCTAATCTTTAATACAATTACCATAGCCATGCGTTTTGAACCAGCAAATGCAAAATATTTTCACCAAGAAGTAAATTGCATCAAACAAATTAAATTTTTGATTTTTTTTTTGTTATTTATTATTATTTTGTGTAGATTTGTTTGACAAGTTTATGTGATACATTACGATTATTAGGATGTTTTTCAAATGAAATTCAACTGGATGACTATATTGATTTAATAACTACATCATTAGAAGAAAATGTTTTTCATAACATATTTACAAGCAACCCAATTAACCCCATGTAAGTACCATTGAAATAATTTTACAAACATTTTATTTTTTACATATTTTAATTTTTATCAGTGTTACAAAAGTTTAAAATTCATTTTCACTTCATTTATTTTTTTGATAATATAGATAGAATAAATGAAAATGATCTCATATGTTCACTATCAATTCTTGTGTTGAGAATTATTAATCAAAATAAGTTAAAAGTAAATTTTAATTTGATTCATGTTGGTTTTTTATGGAAGTAGCTAATAGGTAGTAAAGTTTGATTTTCTTAAAATATACTAATATAAATTTAGTTCCTTTTGTGGGTATTGAAAATAACGTTATTTATTTGCTGGTATTTTAACAATTTAAATAATATTTTATTGAAAAATCATAAGTGAATCATTGCATACTATATTAATATATTGTAACTGTTTTTTAATAAGAAATACAAATTAAGATAATTATCAAAAACTTAATTTATAAAAATTTTGTTTTCAGAATTACTGACAATGTTCCAAAGTTTTTATCTTATGCATGTATAATAATGAGAATGCTATATGATGTTGCCCTTGATTTATATGATAAACATAGCAATACCACTGTTGTATCATTTAAGTCACCTGCTCATAGACGATACAGCGAAGTTTGTTTTTTTATTTTTTAATATTTATTAATGTCTGAGTTCAAATACTAATTTTAACTAAATTAAGGTGGCTACAAAACCTTTAGATTGTCAAAATAATAATCGCCGTGCAATACAACTCAACTTAACTCCTCCAGCACCTGATCCTATTATTGTTCATGCAGGTGTTGTTATTGCTATGTTACAACTACTACCATCAATTTACAATCCATCGGCTCCTAAAGTATTATACTTAAAATACAATAACTTAGTGAATGATCACTTAAAATATTTTTATTTGTTTATTTAGCTCTCACTTACATTGCAAGTTTATATAGGTGAAGTAATTAGATCTTTAGTTCGTGGTGAAAGAAATCAACAACTTCTATGTGATTCTGGGTTTCCAACTACTGTATTAAAAGTAGGACGAATAGCGTTATTGGAAGAAACACATCCACTTCATACAGTGTTTCAGTATATGTTAGAACGTTTAGCTATTCAGCTATTAGAACCAAAGGATTTACGAGAATTTTTAAGACTTGGAGAACCCCTTTGTTGTGTACCATTAGATTTACTGGACTGTTGGATAAGTCACAGTAGTAAAAAACCAGGTGGAACAGTTCCATTAAGCCGTGTTAAAACACTTGTATCGATGACTACTCCCCGAGATCCTTGTATGCTTGCATTACCACCATTTTTTGAAATGGATTTATCTTCTGAGGGTTTCGGATGTTTATTTTTACCCAGTATTGCTCCACAATCTCCAATAAGTGGACCTTCAGTTGTTAATGTTGCTACATTAACTACTCCCGATATGAATGTAATTGGTGGAATAGGAACTGGTTAGTATGCGTAATTTAAATTATTTGTAATAAGTATATATTTTAGATATATTGTTTTAATTATATAAAAATATTTTTCTTTTATTAAGGTGACCGGATGTTTCCTCCTCAGAGTGGTCTTAGTTATTCAACATGGTTGTGTGTTGAAAAGTTTTCAGAACCAAGAAGTGATCCTCATCCTGTTCGGCTTCTGACCTTGATAAGAAATGTACAGAATACTAGAGACCATTTAGTATGTTTAGCAGTAGTATTGTCTGCTCGAGATAGAGCACTTACCATTTCTACCCAAGAAACTCCAATATCAATGAGTATATTATTTAATTTAATGTACTTGAATTTTATAATTTACAATAATTTAATAAAACTTTTAGCAAATGCTGATTGGGAGCCAGAAGTCATTGGTGATTCATGTGTAAGAATTTGGTATCCTGATTTTGTGCAAGAAGGCCAGTGGCATCATATTGTTTTAGTTTTAAATAGAGCTGTATTAAAAAATTCATCATTTTCTTTGTATATGGATGGCCAGCACGTGCATACTCAAAAAGTAATACTTTTAGTTATATTAAACAAATATGTATTGTTTTTTTTTTTTTTAATAATATTTCAGCTGCATTATATATCTCAAAATCCAGGCGGAGGTGCAGCTAACTTAACAATTGCATCTTCTGTGTATGGATACATAGGGACTCCTCCAATTTGGAGAAAATATTCAAAACTGACATGGAAACAAGGACCATGCTGTTTATTAGAAGAGGTATTAAATCCTCATGCTATAAAAATTTTGTATCAACTTGGTCCTCATTATTTTGGGAGTCTTCAAGCACCTGATATTAAAGGTATTCAGTTTGTATTTTAAAATTAGTAATTCTCAGTCATATTAATATTTTGATCATCAAAATTAGATATTTAATGTTTCACAACACCTAAAAATATATTTTTTATTTGTATGCATGCATCGGTTATCATGATTTATTTAAACTTTAATGATTATTATTTATTTACAAGATTTAGAACATATCGGGCCTTTGGTATCTGAAGAGAAAGTAATTTTTGGATTGAACGCAAGGGCAGTTTCTCAATTAACCTTGGCAAAAATAAGAAAAATATACAGCAGAGTGGATAGCAAATCAATCGCAAAACAAGTAATGCATGATTGATAAAGGTTACAAAAGTATTGGCCCTATACATAGGTCTAATTTTTGTTAAGTCAAACTAACAGTTATATCCAATATACATTTTTGTTCAATGTAATTTTGTCTATTATTTTTAATGTCCTATATTGTATTATGTATTATTTTATAAGTTTATGTTTACACTCATTATTTAAAAAAAGTTTTAACTTTCAGTGTTATTTTATGCATAAAAATATAAAATTAAAAGTGTATGTTATTGTTAAAAACAGTAAAAACTTAAACAATTATAATGTAAAAATATAATAATATTAAAAAATGATATTATGAAATAAAATCAAGAAGTTGTATAAAAAAAATATTTTCATATTTTCATAAAAGTTAAAACTATATAAAATAATGAACATAGGCATTTTAATGGACCATCTTATTCACTTAGCCTTGAATTTGTTGAACACTTGAGAGATTTAATATTTCCTAAAGTTGAATTGTTATAGTCATTTACATATAATATTATAATCACCCAAAAATAAATATTTATTTGCTAAAATGTTCTTTATTAAAATTGTATTAGCTTGGTATGTCAACTCATGAAAATGCTACTCCTATTCGTATAATGCATAATACAGCTGGACATTTAGCTGGTTCGGCTAGAAGTTTAGGTGGTGTTATATTGGGATATTTAGGAGTCCGCACATTTTATCCTCGTCCAGTTTTAAAACTAATTGATAACATTGGAGGTTGTTCTGTATTATTAGGTAAGCAAAAAATTATATATTTTTATTTGTATTATATAATCAATAATTGTATTATTTTAAAATTATCATTATCAGGGTTAATTGCAATGGCAAGAGATATGGAAAGTTTATATGCTGCTGTTAAAGCTCTAAGTGGAGTACTACATTTAAATATGACAGCAAAACGAGAAATGGAACGTAGACGTGGATATCAGCTCTTAGCATTATGCCTACGTAGGCATAAACATATGTTAAATGCCCACATTCTACACATTATACTTGATTTAGTTATAACAACTAGAAGTGTTGAAGCACCTACTATACCAGATGCTGTTGCATTTAATGATTTGATTTGCGAGTTAAATGTATGTATATTTGAAATTAAATTTGTCATTAATGGCCTGTTTTTTTTTAAATTAAAAATTGTTTAGCTTTGGCAAGAAGTTCCAGCTGGTCTTTTACGTTCACTTATTGAACAGTTATATGAATTAGTATCAGACTCAAATGAGAAAAGAAACAATTTAATTATATTAAGAAATATGGAAATGGTTCGTAAAATGGTGAATTTTTTACCAATTGTTTTTAATACTTCTACATCGTCAACTACAGAAGTGTTGTTTTCATTACTTGGAGCACTTTTAGCAAAACATCCATTAACTGAAGATTTATTATGGTAAGGATTAAATATTCATTTGATAATACATATTTTAATATTTTAGTGTCAATTATTAATTTAAAGTCTTTTTTATATACAACTAGCTGTATTACTTGACTTTACATGGGTTAAAACTTTTTATTGTTTTCTGTTTTGCCTCAGTTGAAATATATAATATAAAAGTATTTGAACCCGCTATAATTAAATCATTGTTATTTTAATAAACTGAAACTTACATGGGTCAGTGAACTTTAAATTTAACTGTATGGTTGATTTTAGTTAGAAATCATGGGTGGCATTGAAAGTGTTAACTTATTAAAAAAATGTTTTTAGTTTGATTAATTTAATTTTGATAATGAATTAAAAATATGAATATAATGAAATTAATAATATATTTTTAACCTAATCCTAAAATTTGTATTTTAAGTCTTGGACAGTACATTGTGTTCACACTGAATACTGGGCTCAGTACGGAATCAAATCTTAAAGTTGAAGAGTTTGAAACAAAAATAAAGACCATGGAAAATAATGTTGAATTGACTAATGAAGAAAAAACAATTTGTCTAATATTATTACGCAATCGTTATCTTCAACTTGTACATTCTCTTTTGTTCACTAACAAAAATTTAGTCTGTACTGGGTAAATATAAACAATATTTAATATACACACATCATTAACTTCTTAATATGAATCATGTACATTATTTTATTATAGGTTTTGTGATGATCTTGTTCGAGTATTAGGATTTGACTGGATACTGTTATTTATGCAATCAAATATACATCGTTCTTCAATAATTTGGTCGTATAAAATCCTTACAACTTTGTGTTCTGTACCTTCATTAATGGTTAAATTTAGAGAAGCATCTAGTAATGGTGGTTGGTTGTTAAACACTGAGCTTTTGCAAAACAATAGAGCAAATTTGATGCTAAGTAATATTTCTTATAAATAAAACATTTGTGATTTACATTTATTAATTTAAAAAAATTGTTATATTGCCTATTTATTTTAGATTATCAACTTTCTCCAAGCTTACAGAAGAATAATAAAGATATACTAAACAAAATGGAAGCTTTGAACATACCAGGTTTTCAACACCTATCTTGGTTTTTATCTTATCATACCGAACTTCCTGAACTATATTATTTTCTTATGGCTTTAATGTTGGGACAATCAGTTAAGACTATTCCTAATGAAAAAAAAGTTAATATTTTTAAAATATCACTTAACATTAATATATGTAATATATGCTATGAATTGTATGTATGTATTGCTTTTAGTTAAATCTTGATGGTATTTGGACTTTTATGTTTGGTGTTCCAATTAGCCAGTCACTTTCAGCTGTTAGTGATCGTATTGTACTGTGTCCAGAAGCTGTCACTGCTCTTTTGTCAACTGTGAGATTAATTTTGAACCAAGATAACAGAGAGTAATATTTTTAAATTATTATCTAATTTTTATTACTATTTTACTAATTGATTTATTTTTATTTTAGAATAAAATATGAAGAATGGTTAGAAGATCATCCAGTTACTATAATTCAGTTTCTTTTTTATTTGTACCATAACTTATCAGATTGGATGCCAGCATTTATGACATCTGAAATTTTACATTCCTTGAGTGCAACACTTTTTCCATTTACAAATTTGAACTTAAGTGAACCATCCACTCCAAATGATGACTGTTTTATTAAAACACCTGATGGAACTCCTCCTTTGACTGTTCAGAAAGAACAATCATTAACTTCACATCCTTCTAGAAAATTTGTTATTGATTTCTTAAGAGTAATTGTTGTTGATTCACTTCTATTACCGATAAATAGCAAGTCATTACCACCCCTAGATTTAGTTCTTGATGTAAGTAGTCTATTATGAATACAATTAATATCTGTATAAGTATGTAATTTATATATGTTAACATTCTTTATAGGCTTCACCAGAAGGTGCAACTTCATCTCAAGTATCAAAGTACCAAACTGAACTACTATCAACATTAATGGATCATTTATTAGCTGCTGATATTATGATTGGAGAACAAGCTGCTGTGTCCACAGTTCCTGGGGGTAGCGCTCAAAATATTCCTCAAAATGTTTGTTATTTAACATGTCGTGTTGTTGACAAACTATGGCAGGGTGTTTTGATAAAAGACGCTCATGAAGTATTTGATTTTATTATGAAATTAATTGTTCAAGCAAAACGAAGACCATGTTCTGTACCCATGGAAGGATTTTATCACTGTCTTAATAGAACAACTTTGTATTTGCTTTCGAGAAATACAGATTCTATAGCCTCACAAATGCCAGTTTTAGAAGCATTACATAAACTTACCACTAATAGGTAAAAAAAAAATGTTTTGAGATCTATGTAAGAAATAATGTTTATATTTTTTCTTTTTTAGAACATTAGTATTTGGAGCTGGCAATCATGAACTGGATTTTATTGGCTGTCTTATTTATTGTTTATTGCAGTTAACATCTGATATGAAAATAATGTAATGTCTGCAAATAGAATAAATTAAGCATATTTTATGATTTGATCTAAAAAAACTCTCATTTGGTACATTTATGTGTTGTTTTTATAGATTGGATACAAATGCAAAAACTACATGGCATATTAATCCAAGTCAAACTGCAGAAGTTGAAGAACAAACAGCTAAACAAGGACATAATTTAATGGCAGTTGCAGCAAAACGTGTTTGGGAAGAATTGTATATATCTAAAAAACCAGCTATTGAAGAGGTAATTAATTTAATTATGTAAACAAATTTTTTAATTTTAAACCTTGAATTAACATATATGTTTTTACTAATATTAAATAGTGATAAATATATGTGATCTTAAACTATTTTAAAGCTGAGTTACAAAGTATAAAACTGTATATTATGTATAACATTTTATTTTTTAACTTATTTAAAATAACATTTAGGTTTTCAAAATTCCATTACCAATGTCACCAAATAATAAAGCTCCAGATTTGCATTCTGTTCGTGAACTTATTTATGAGATTGCTCAAAAACATTGGTTAACTTATATTGATATGGAAAAAAAATCATTGTATAAAATGCCGTGGGAACTTCAAACTCAAATTCAATCAGTATGAATAAAAAATTAATAAACAGTTTATAAAAATTAATATTTTTTTTTTATTTCTCTTTTAGAAAATACAAAAAGTTACTGGTGGCTTAACTAGGCTTGCATCCCGTGGCAAAGTACTTAGACGTGATGAAAGCCGTTGGCAAAGTGGAAGTCTTTCAAGCATTTCATTACCGTTATCAAGAATTACTAAAAGTGAATGGTCTACATGGGCTAACCATGGTTTAAATGCAGTATGTGAACTGGTTTCTATGCAAATGGCGCGAGAAGCTCAACATCAATCATTTACTGTACGTTATGTTCTGGATCAATGGTATTTAATAGAACAGGAATTAACTAGGGAAAGGGGACTTTGGGGCCCTTTTACTTCATGCAAGTAAGTGAGAAATTCATCAATTTTGTTTTGTTTATACTTAATAATTCATTGGTTTTAGATTAGACAAATGGATATTAGACATGACAGAAGGTCCATGTAGAATGCGTAAAAAAATGGTAAAAAACCATCAGTTTTATAATCATTACCCATATCGACCAGAACTTGAATCTGGAGACAATGTAATTTTTATTATTAAATTAACTGTATTAGTATAATTGTATTAATTTGAATTGTTTTATTTTAGAAAGGATTAAAGTACCGCGTGGCTACTAGTTATGATAGCAAAGAATTTTGTCAAAAATATAAATTACCAACATTAATAGATATGGAAAATTTAGCTCCGCAATCTAACGAAAACAATAAATTTCTAACACAAGTTGATGGTCAAGATACCTTTGACTTTGACAAAAATTTAGATGATAATGGTATACAGTTTAATATAATTTTTTCTTTTTCATTTCGATTTTGGTTATTTATAAAAATATACAATTTTTAGTACTAAGATTAGATAAATATTTCAAAATAGTTAATTAGTACACAGTAGTATATTTGAAAATTAATACATGTCTCTCCTTTATATGCTACTGGTACATATATTAGATATACCACTTATTTTATTTGTATTTTTAGAATTACCATTCAAAGGATTAAAAAGAGTTGTTAGAAGATCAACATCTGAACCAGATGATGGAATGGATGATAACGACGCAGAAAGTGGAATTGAAGACCAAGCTCCGCCAGATGACAACCATACAATTATTAGACTTTTGGAACCAAATGAAAAAGTATGATAATTAAGGAAATTAATTAAATAATTAACTTTAATAATTATTTAAATAAGCTTAAAATATTATTTATATTTTTTTACTTTCTAGATTAGTCATATGTTTCGGTGTGCAAGAATTCAAGGTCTAGACACATATGAGGGTTTACTTTTGTTTGGTAAAGATCATGTTTATATTGTAGATGGTTTTACTTTACTTAAAACTAGAGAAATTAGAGATATTGACACTTTATTACCTAATTCATATGAGCCATTATTACCAAGTCCTGGAAATGGAAGTCCAAATCGTGTGCGAATTAAAAAACAAAGTTCTAAGTTTTCATATGACGATATAAGGTACTTATCATAAATTCATACTTATTAAAAAATATAGTTTTGATTAATTGAATTCAATTTACTTCATATTTTTACCAAATTATAGGGAAGTGCATAAAAGACGATACTTATTACAACCAATCGCTATAGAGTTGTTTTCTGCTGATGGACGTAATCATTTATTAGCACTACCAAAAAAACTAAGAAATAAAGTTTTTAATAGGTAACATTTTAATGATTTACTATGAAATATTATTTATTTTTATATATTTTTATTATGTTTAAAATTTTAAAATACTTCTTTTTCATTACTGTTCCTAGAATTAATTTGTATTTTATAATATAATATATATATAATATGAGATAATTTTGCAACAATTTTTTCATAGTCTTTTAGCAAGGGCTAAACAAAATAATATTTACTGTATATTATTTAAATTAATTATCTAATTATTTTTTTATAGATTCATGGCATATTCGACATCTATTGCAGATAATGCTCATCAATCAGTTGCTGGACAAAAAAGAACAGCAAATGTCGAACAAAGTACAAGCCTTCTTTCAAACCTTATGGGAGAAACAACAGTTACCCAAAGATGGGTGGTAAGTAAAAGTATAATAAAAATATAATTCTGTTAATAAACAAAATTAATCAATTTTAATAAAAATAAAAATGTATTATATATTAATAGAAAGGCGAAATATCTAATTTCCAATACTTAATGCATTTAAATACATTGGCTGGACGAAGTTATAATGACCTTATGCAGTATCCAGTATTTCCTTGGATTCTAAATGATTATGAATCTGATGTACTTGACTTTTCAAATCCTGCTATTTTTAGAGATTTTTCTAAACCAATGGGTGCTCAATGCCCTCAACGTCTTGAGCAGTTTTTAAAAAGGTACTTTGTGTTTTTAGTTTTATAATAAATAGTTAATATTTTATTTTATTATGTATAATTCACTCTTTCAAAATCTTAATAATAATATAGTACAGTGAAAACTTTATAATGAAACTCTATATAACGTAAATATTACATAATAATGGTTGGTTTACTTTATAACCCATTAGTCAATTCATTCTCTATAACGTATAGTCACTCTCAATAACGAAACAATATTTTATGTTTCATAGCACAATTTACCTGTTATCGTATTATAAATTATAAAAGTAATCGGCAAAAATGCCAAAATTTCCTAAAACATTCTTTCATTATCTACTTTTAATATCGTGATAATACCGTTATTATTGATATTGAATGTTCATTTTATTATCGACGTAATTTCTAACAAAAATTTTGTTTTTTTAAACCCTCTCTATTTTGAAAACTATCTTTAACGAAAGAAATCTCTTCAGATTCGTTATAAAGAGTTTTCACTGTATGTATATTGTCTTCCAATTATTTTTCTATTGACTGATTTAAACTCCTTGCAGTATGTTTTTTTTTTATTCTATCTGAAACTACTTAGTATAACAATACTCTGTATAATCATAATCACTTTGGTTGATATTCATATAAATTTCCTTTTACATACTTATAAATTATTTCTCTATTATTTTCCTATATATACTAAAATAATAAATCATTTACTTGCCAAACAAATTGTCTACTTCATCGTTTTATATAAATTTATACTAATTTTTGATTGTATTTTTATTATTCCTATTGATATTAATTTGATTATTGATTTTTACATACATCAGTTTTATTATAACATCTAGTTTTTACTAAAGTGACATTTTCCCTTTTTTTATACAATATTCATATATTTTATTAATTTTTGTGGTTTATATTATTATATAAATGTTTACATAATATAAAATATAATTGTTGAAATGTATTGGTTATTTATTTTAGGTACCGTGAATGGGATGATCCTCATGGTGAAACTCCTCCATATCATTTTGGTACTCATTACTCTTCAGCTATGATAGTATGTTCATATTTAGTTAGAATGGAACCATTTACTCAGCATTTTCTCAGACTACAGGTTGGTATTTTATATTGTGTATTAAAGTATGAACATTACTAAGTATAGCTTTAGTATTATTAAGTAGTAATAGTATAATACCATCTTATTAATATATTCTTTTAGGGTGGACATTTTGATTTGGCTGATCGTATGTTCAATAGTATTCGAGAAGCATGGTTATCAGCTTCAAAAACTAACATGGCCGATGTCAAAGAACTTGTACCAGAATTCTTTTATCTACCAGAATTTTTGGTCAACTCTAATAATTTTGATTTGGGTATTTATTGAAGTCACTATTAGTGAATGATTATTTTTTTTTAATACAACTATTTCTAGGATGTAAGCAAAATGGAGTACAATTGAATGATGTAGTTT